>NC_141756.1:89457336-89757336 GCF_982258835.1 Parasteatoda tepidariorum | reverse complement strand
ATCATAAAAACGTGAAAATTTCTACAGATGGGACTAGAAAATATCAAAACTGTGGCAACTGTCTTAATGTGGAACTGATACCATATCGTGTTTTTAACTGCCCTGCAGTCGCTGCAGGCCTTCACCTCTTAAACTACCCCACAGAAGAGGATTTGTATTCTTTTAATGCCATAGAAATAACAAAAACTATTCAAGCACACCATGAAATATGATTCAATAGAGGATACGACACCAACCATTTGTTTTATTATAACGCAATATGAAGCAGCAAATGGTGTAAATTCAAAAATGCTATCAATAGTGAATTATATGCTTTAACTATTTTAAATACTCAAAAACATAGTAAAGAAAAATCTAGATTCTTAACTGAACATGTTTAATTTTCCATAAATTAAATCTTTCAGATGTCCCTCGTATCTAAGTTTTCATTGTTCATTCCCTATAATTCATTGCGAAAAATTCTTCGTTAAATATCATTAATTATTAATTTATTTCATTGTTATTTAACCATATTCAATCAAAATAGCAAAATAACCATAAAAAAGATGATATTTAAACTATTCAGTGTGAGAAAAATAATGTTTTTGATTGTTTTTACCTAATACGGGTCAACAACCAGAATACTATATGCGTCAACTAGGTACTGGATTGGAAATCGATCATTCTCTGATTCAAGTCAAAATTACGATCTGTGGATGAATGAATGGATGTATGAATGGGTTCGCCCTATAAGCTGGTGTGACGAATGATGTGGCTGAAGTCGGATTCTTGGCCATAGATGGCGCCACTAAAAAAAAAGAAACGCACTCTCTGCCTTAAATTGCTCGGTTTCACCAAGCAGGCTTGCTAATGTGGGAAGTTGCATCAGAACCAACCAACCAGGCCCACCTTATGAAGCCATTTTGTTCCGTGCAACTGGGTTGATACTATTAGCTGAGAAGACTAATCGATCAATCTCAAGTCCAGCTAGACAGGGGTTCGAATAACAGAGTTCATATCACAATATTTCTTCCATTCTTTCAATACATGATGAGTTTTAATGCACACTTTAATCTGTGATCCTAGACTATTAAAATGTGAAACCCATTCACGTGTAAATGGCGCTGCACTCAAAGTGCTTCATTGTCCATTTATTTCTATGGTTTAGAAGCAATGCTAGTTGTAAATGGTTAGAAAACCGTATAGTTCTGTATTCGCGGTCTTTTAACCGAGTCAGTTGTAAACGGTTCCAATACCGTGAATTTACTGAAATGTTCCTGACCATAAACTTTATGATTTATTGGATAGAAAGACTGTTATTTCAGAATGAATTACCGTCATTTCAGAATGAAAATTCTATTAGTGTTGAATATCCACAGAAGTTCGTAGAGAAACAGAAGTTCTTTTTGAATTTGTAACTGTTGTGTGTGTGTGCCGTCACTTTATGCCTTCCGTTGCATTCCTATCCACTGCTACATTGTTACTGAACTTTTCGTTATATTGGTGGTAGCATTTTTCTACTTATTTCAACTAGATTAAAACTGTACTAGACTATTCTAACTAGACTGTACTTATTTTAAATAACATTTTGTTGATGGAATGAATGATTTTGAATTGGATTTCCAAAAACATAAAATATATATAGATTCTCTACTTAAATAATAAGAATAGATAAGAGTTTAATAAAATTAAATAAGAGCTTTTATTAAAACAAAAATCATATCAGTAAAGAATATTTTTGTTTAAAAAGTAAATGAAACATATAAGAAATAAGTAGTTTTCTTTTAATTTTGAGTGAACTGCAATATAAATAGAAATTTTTATTCATTAATATTTTTCGAAGTGTAAATCTTTTCAGTGTTCTGTAGAAAAAAAAAGAATTGGTATGTTGAAAAAAAATATCTAATTTCATTAAGTTTCGTAGAAAGATGCAAAAAATATTTTGAGAAAATTTACAATTAAATATTTATCTATTTATTTATTCTTTATTTTGCAATATGTTTCAAAATGAAAGCAGAGTCATAATAGAAAAAATATTCAAGCATTCTCGAAAATGTCGAGAACGAAGAAAAATAAAAATTTTAAGTTTTTTTTATATTTTTAAAGGAAAATGTCAGAAATTAAAGTCTTTGACTAATTATAAAATAACAGTAATATTTACAAAAGTTGTAGAAAAATAGGAAAAAGAAATTTTAATGTTTGAATTTTTTTTCACGATTTCCTTCAATAAAAGTTTGGATAGAATTATTTATATGCTATTCAATTTGTTAACAATCTCATAAAATGAAAGTACATTTATATAATATTACTAAAATTTATTTTTGATTAACTAACTAATAATCTTAAGAAATTATGCAAACTTGTTACTTTGTTTCAGTTTTAAAAGCAATTAATAAGTAAATTTTAAAAAAAACTATATATATATATATATATATTTACCAATGTCTCGTAATTAAATAATATTTTATTATTATTTTTTATCACACATATAGTAAAAATGTTGTGAGAAAAAAATGACATTTTTTGCGCTGTTTGCGTCCGTATAATTAATGATTGCCTTAGGAGTGAAAGCCTTAGATTTTCGAAAAAAAAAATATTTTTATTCAGTTTTTGTTTAGGTTTATCTTCTCTAACAGACTTTTAAAACACATAATTAATAATTGTTAAAAAAATAATTTTTTCTACCAATAATTAAAAAAAATCGTGAATAATTGATGGTCATGAAGAAATTTAATAATGATGAGTTAAAAAATTTATAGCATTGTTAGGTGTTTCTTTTTTACTTCATACTAGGTTGTTTAATGATCAGAAAATTGAAAATGATTTCTTTTAAAACTTTTTACTTTTTAATTATTCTTTTTAATTAGTGTTTTTATTATGATGAATTTATCCGTTTGCCTTTTATATATCCAAATGTATCGAAATAAATTCATAAATTTTAACTTTTCTTTTGATTATATATATATAAAACAAAATAATTAAATACAAAAAAAACACGAAGAAAATTAACAAAAACAGTAAGTTTCATTTATTGCGCATAAGCTGCAAGTAAGCAGAACTCATTAGATAACTTCAAAAAGAAGATAAAACAAAGGAAAATTACAGACATTTGGAGAAAAATAAAGGGGTGGGTGAAGAAAAATAATAATAAAAAAATAACAAACAACTGGGAAAAAAAGGATAAAAGTTTTTTAAAAGATCCGGAAAATAAAAGATGTAATCTTTTCATCAGCCCACACGATTATATCCGCAAAAAAGAGTGCTTTCTGATATTGTATCAATATTGCCAAAGCAAAATATGCACGCAAAAAATGTTTTACAAAAACTACAACAAATAAAATAGAACACAATAAGTAAAAATAACACGTAAAAACAGAAAATAAAATAAAATAAAACGAAAAAACAGAATAAAACAAAAACTATAAATCGAGTAGCGAATTCAAATGTACTTACATGAACGGAAAATTTTTCAAGAATGATTTAAAAAATATTTTCGTAACAAGATTGTTCTTCACACTGTTGTATTAATATATTTTGCTTTGGCTATATTGATACAATATCAGAAAGCACTCGTTTTTGCGGATATAATCGTGTGGGCTGATGAAAAGATTATATCTTTTATTTTCCGGATTTTTTAAAAAAAATTTATCTTCTTTCTTTTCCAGTTGTTTGTTATTTTTTTATTATTATTTCTCTTTCCCCCCTTTTTTTTCATATGTGTGTAATTTTCCTTTGTTTAAATATATATATATATATATATATATATATATATATATATATATATATATATATATATATATATATATATATATATATATATATATATATATATATATATATATATATATATATATATATATATATATATATATATATATATATATATATAAGGCAACTAATATAATATTGATTTAATGTTAACATGACGTATGAATTCGAAAAAGGGTTTTAACTAATGTATGTATTGTATACTAAACATTATATTATTGTATTAAAAATTTTAAAATAAGTTAATAGTTTTCAAATTGTAAATGTGACCTTTTTATTAAAGTATATAACTTTATCACAAAGTCTTATATTTTTATCTTTGTTCTTATCACAGTAATTTTAAATTTTGTCATTGTTTATGATGACACTTGGAAGACCCAAGCTTACCAGTCATTGGCCTTTTACGAATTATGTCAGAAATGTGAGCCGCCTCTTGTTTATCAAAATTTCACCGCAAAAGGTGAAGGTACGTCACAACTCACAAACCCATGTACAGATGGCAGCACTACTCATTCTTGAGGCCTCTTCCACAATTTAGACATAGATCTGAAAGGGAAGGAACTTTTTACCAGATTCCTGTAAGCATAATACTGCTCAGCCACCGAAACAGGACTTTTGATTCAGATTTTTCGAGCGCGTTTATCGCATGTACTAGATGGGTCTTCCTTCAGGACCGAAGTCTGAATCTCTATTCACTCGGTTACCACGGCACATATTTTTAAATATTAAATTTAATAAAAAAATTTGTTGATTTTTTGCATTTTTTTCTTCAAGAAAATTGATAAGGGAAGCGGTTAATATCCATAAATGGAAGTAGATAATTAATATTTTAAATATATCTGACTGATCTGTGGTGGCTTATGGGATAGATCAGTGGTTTCCAACTGGCGGCCCGGGGACCGCATCCGGCCCGCGAAGCCTCTTTTTGTGGCCCTCAAACTAAAATATATTAGTTGTCATTTTTTTGCGAACAATTGTCGTGAAAAATCTAAATGGTTTTAAAATACTTTTCCCCCTTAATAAAAACCTAATTTCTTCGTTTTTGTGAAATTTATCATATCAACGGTGCAAAAAAAAAAATTAGTTCTCAGGTCCAATCCAAGAAATTATTTATCCAGGAATCCAAGAAAATATTTATTCAAATACAAAAATAATCGTGTATGTTGCTCTTTTTTATTTCATTTTTTTGTATTTTGTGAATATAATTTAGCATGTGTGTTTCAGAAATTTTCTCGAAGAAATTCTCCGATTTAACTTTTTGAAACCACTCATTTTGGACGAAAATATTTACTCACACATTTGTAAATTTTAAATGCAAATATCTATTCTCTGGTGGTTGCCGCAAACCTCAATTTTATCATTGAACATTTTGTGTGCTACTTCGTAAGTTTTAATACCAACCTTTTAAAAGTTTTATATCTTACCAATTAGATATCTGTTGTATTATTAATTGTTTAATACATGGGTGCACATTTAAGTTATTGTAGCCGGAATTTTTTAACATGCCATTAAATATTTTTAGAAATCTACTTCGTAATTTAATTTGCAATTCAATACTTCTGTTTTGTACAACTTGGTAAAAATTAGACAGTAATATTTAATGTTCCTTCAAACATAAAAGAGTCTTACATTAAATTTTGATAAAGTTGCGGCCCGCCATTTTATTTGTGTTTTTAATTGTGGCCCCCGGCCTCATGTAAGTTGGAAACCCCTGGGATAGATGATTTACTTTCTTATGCCTTCTCATGTTCAAATCAAATCGAAACAAATGCATTCCACGTGTGATGAAGAGGTGATAAATAACTAATGTCGTTTACAAGGGTATCACCATTCACGTGAATACAACAGGATTCCAGGTCATCAAGATGAGCTGGAATGAAAATAATTCTGACATTTTCGAACTTGAACTTATTTCCAAGATTCTAACAATGTGCAGAAATTAATGATTTCACTTTTTCTTGCAAACGGACATATCTATCATGTTCCTTGCGTCTACATTTTAAAGCAGATCTAGTTTGCCCAATACAGCCAAGGTCGCATTAACGAGGAATGTGGTAAATGCCCATCGATTATCAATTCTCATAGGATGTTTAAGAGATTTAAATGATGAAGTAACAAGTTCTCTATAAGGATTGGAAGAAGAGAGGCGAGTTTTAAACATGTCACGCTTGATTTTTGAACGCTTGGAATATGTCGACTGTTATTTCCAAATTGTGTATTTTTAAAGCGAATGTAAGTTTTTATTAAAGTAATATCATACCTCTTCAGTTTTTTGTGGTTATTTATTTAATAAACTTATTTATATTAATAAACTATAAAACACATTGTATACAAAAGCATATACTAAGTAACACCATCATCACAAAACACAATGAAAAGTTAATACTCGTTTCAGAAAACATTAAGTTTTAGGAGCATCGTATATTATTAAACTTCCCTTAAAATCTATTTCTTGTTATGCCTGAGGCAATTGGAAGAGGGCGGGAGCAATCGAGTTTTCAAAAAATGTCAAGTGAGGTGAATAAAAAAGGCAAGAAGCGTGAGTGAGAGTTTATCATATGAGTTTTATCTAAAATCATGCAACGACGAGGAAAAGTGGAAAGAAATTTTTCGTTCAGCGTTGAGGATTGCTTAACGTTGCATGTGAAAACTTAAAATTCTAGGATGATGTTGCTGATATTCAAATAAGTTTCCGTAACTCAAAACTTCTAACTCTTATGGTTGAACTCACGAATGTTTAAGAAAAGTTCAGATTTTTTAGACTATCATTTTTAAAATAGGATTTTGCAAGTATCCCTTACAAATTTAGAAAATATTTAAGGTATAATTCAATAAATGAGTGTACGTAAAAAAAATTGCATTTTTTAAAGAGTTTGGTATTTAATGACATTAAATGTAAATCCTTCTTTTTGATGAAATATTATTCACTTTGATCGAATTACTATTTATTTACAAATAGTCGAAATCCAAAACAAGTACATTATATTCTTTTATAAACTTAATTACTTTAAAATAATGAGAATGCAAACAAGAAAAAAATAGAACTTATGAACTTTAAATTTATGGAGCACGCAAATTTTAAACTCTAAACGTAAATTTTTTAAAAGAGTAACTAAGAGACTAAAATAATGCATCGAACTACTGATTTTAAAATTCTCTGAGAATCATAGATATGTTGAAAAATCGAAATTTTCAGAGAAATGAAGCCCTTTATTAGTTGTATTTTGTAAGTATACACATTCTTTTTTCACAAAGATTCTTTAAATTCCTTTCATTAAATCACACTCAGTCTTGTTAGGCAAACAAAAATGTGTCATAGCATTTGAGCTTTGAAAATAATAATAATGCTAGAATCGTCTTCATTTTTATTTCTTTTTAGCGAAATGGTACATAGCAAGATGTATTTATCCATATATCCTTTGATCATTATTCAAGTATAATATTCGGTAAATTAATAATCAAATTCAATTAAAAGCGACTACTCATGATCTTTATGATTAGATAGAATAGCATCATAGCATTTAACACATTGCTTTGCTATCCTTAATAAATCGATGAAATAACGTTACATGCCTACTGCATTGTTTGCATATTTATTCATTTGCTTTTTTTTATAACCGTCGTTGAGCAGCCGATCCAATTTTGAGTTTACGACAACTAATGTTCAACTCCGTCGCCTTGTAATTTTGAACCAATTCAGAAGACAAGAAGACTCTTGGATCAGTACCTCCAGAGGTATGATTTGTTATGGGAACATGGAGGACTTTGATAATCGACAGATTTAACGTGCATCAGTCACCATTAACTACACGGGGTGTCTTCGGCCGGCAAGGTTCGAACCCACGACCTCTTGGATATGACCCCAGTGGACATGACTCCTACCAACCAGTCTATCCCGGCTCTTGCTTACATTGCTTAAGATTTTGCATATTCGAATAAAAAAACTAAATAAATTTCATTTTTCTGCGATGAAAGTAACCTAGGTTCGAATTCCAGCGATGGCCAATCCAATTCGTACGCTGCTTCCAGTTTGCACAGATACACCATTGACTTAAAAAATCCCAAGTAGTGATTAGATTATGAGTTTGAGCCCTTGAGCTGTCGGGCTAACTGTAGGAGCTTTTTTAAATTTTCCTTCCCATTGCAAGGGAAATGGTGGATTTGTTTCACCTAAAAAGTATTCCACGGAGGCACATTTTTCTTAATGCTAGAACCAGAAGTTGTCTTCTTGTTTCAGTCCAAAATTAAGATACAACGAAGTTGAGCATTAATATATCCTTAATCCAATATGAATCGATTGATCATTAGCTTTGATGAAATAAGTTAAAGCAAACAACAAATAAATGGTAAAAAATATTTACTGCCCTTTTATAAGTGTAAAATACACTTCTTATGGAACAGGATAACTAAATATGTCGAATCGAATCGAGATAATATGTCGAACTAAATATGTAAAATCGAATGTCGAATAATCAGGAGTATAATATATATTTTTGCTTCACCCAGATATAGGACTTCATACGTAAAATATTTATAATAACATAGTATATCATTTTTATTCGTCTTTGATAAAAAAAATAAGAAACATTGTTGCAATTCTTTTATAAAAACGTCCTGGGGGGCCCAAAGCCTGCAACAAACTTTGAGTGATTTTTTTTTTACCTTTTAGTGAAGGAATAACAATTCTTCCAATTTTAATGGAAAAATCACCCATGCCTATAAAAATACTGCAATCTAACTTACTTTTTTTTCTGAGAGAAGTAAGTCTTAAATAAAGTTTGGTAACTTTTTTTTCTAATTTTAATTCTCTTGAAAACGTTTTTATTATTTTTTTTTTTCATTCTCGCGTATTCTCAAAGTTTAAGATTGAATGTGGTAGGAAATTGAGAATATTGTTCGGCAACATGCAATTTGAAGGAAGATGCTGAGGATGCTGCAGTATTTTTTAACAAATTGTACCTTCGGTAGGAGTTTTTTTTTCTTTTTCTCTTTCGTTTCATTCTTTTTTCTTTTTCTGGTGGGTGAATATTGAAGATGGATAGCGATGAATGAGGTGATTCAATCGAATTACGTTTTGCGTGATCGACATGGTAGACAGGATCCTGTTTCCAATTGCTTTCTCCCGTCCTCTCAACGAAGAAAAACGGGAAAAGGAAAATATTATTGGATACCGTAAAAAGTGCAGTTTCGTGTGGAAAATAATCTTGACAAATGGAAATGAATCTTTATGCTACAATTTTTTATTATATTTATAAGTTTTAATATACGTGTATAAATTCCATTGATTTTTCTTGGAACTAATTTTGATAATTTGCTTAGTATTTTATGTGCTTAAACATTTAATAAGTTTTATGCCTACCATAGCCTCTATTAAACATAATTTTATAAAGAACGCCCAACACAGCACTATTTTCATACAATTGCTTTAATAGCTATTTATATTTTGAAACTGCTTACTTACACAAACTGTTGCCAAAATACGATGCGTGTTTTTTTAAGTAAGTACCGTTTTGAAATTAAAAAAAAGACGTGCAAAGATATCTCAATAATTTTTTTTTACTTTAAAGCCAGTACCTAAATCTACTTTTCTACTTATTTCCCTTCAACATTAAGGCACTTGTCATAACGTTGTACAAGTTTTTAAATACCCTCCTCATAGAAGTCTGCCGCCTGACTTCTTAACCACTGCATCTCAACTGTTTTGACTTCGTCATCGTCTTGAAGACGCTCACAGCCCAAGTGTTTCAAGTGCAGGAACAGATGGTAGTCACTGGGCGCCAGATCAGGGCTGTACGGAGGATGATTCAGAGTTTCCCATTGAAAATATGTGATGAGATCTTTGGTCTGATTAGTCACATGCGGGTTGGCATTGTCATGAAGCAAAACGATCCCCTTCCTCAAGTTGCCACGTCTTTTGTTCTGGATTGAACGGCGCAGATTGTTCAATGTCTCAAAATAAGCTGCTGCATTGATTGTCTCATTACGAGGCAGAAATTCCACAAGCAATATTCCTTTTCTGTCCCAAAAAACAGCGCACATGACTCTCCGAGCAGAAATTGTTTGCTTAAACTTTACTTTTCTGGGTGAATCTGAATGCCACCATTCCATGGACTGTTGCCTTGATTCTGGTGTGACGTAGGCCACCCATGTTTCATGGCCCGTAACAATTTGACTTAAGAAATCATCACCGTCGTTGTGGTACCGCTCAAGGAAAGTCAATGCACTGCCTAAACGTTTGGTTTTGTGCACGTCCGTCAACATTTTCGCTACCCAACGTGAGCACAATTTTCGGTAATTCAAGTGCTCAGTCACAATGCTTTACAAAATACTACGAGAAACATTAGGAAAGTCAAAACACAAGGAGGAAATCGTAAAGCGTCTGTTTTCTCTCACCTTATTGTCCTCTTCCTTCACCAAACTTTCATCAACGACTGAAGGACGCCCACTCCGTTGTTCATCTTGCACATTTGCGCGGCCTTCTTTAAATGCTCTCACCCACTTTCCAACCATTCCATCACTCATAATGTTTTGTTCATAAACTGCACAGATCTCACGATGAATATCGATCGGTTTTAGGCCTTTATCACTAAGAGATCTTATAACAGTCCGTACTTCACAGTCGGCGGGACTCACGATTATCGGAGGTATCTTAAACACTTAGTAAACAACGTAAACAAGGTAGAATCAGACTGCAATGGCGTGAATGAGTAGACAAGAGATGTAGGTACCCAGTGTGCACGCGCAGAACGCCGACGCCAGCGCTGCGGCAGCGGTGTGGCAAAATGGTACTTACTTAAAAAACTCTTTCGGATATTTAAACTATTTAACTCAATGAAAAATTTGTTTCAATAATTTAAATTGAAAAAAAAATGAAAACTAAATTTCTCAGGAAGTTGTCTTGGAACAAACGAGTCACATAATTGTGAGAAAACTTTTTTTTTTAGATCACTTAGTTAGTTCCAGAAGTATAGCAGAATTAGCAAAAAGTTACATTAATATTAAGAAGTCGAAACACAAGACCACTTTATGCCTAAACTAATAAGACTAGATTATTCTGACTGCACTCCCCCGTATTTTCAGGATCAAAAACGGAGATGTCTAAGCTGACGTCACTTTACTTACCTGATCACTTCCTTTGGCGATCCATCAATTATCAATCAGTTAGAAAGCAACCAATGCGAATGTATCTCGATTAGAATTTAGAATAAGAACGCGTATCGTCCAATAAGAATTGAGCAAACAGCTAGTTGTCATTCATAACCACAAAATTACCACAGCTGATTGGTTTACTCCACTCAAGAATGTAGTTCAGCCTCTAGCCTTGGACATCTTTATACAAATATATAACAAAAAAAAGTTGATCCAGAGTCAGTGCATTTTTGTTTCTGATTTTTTAACTTAAATTAACATCTGCATTTATTAATTAACATAGTTAAGATCGGTCTTTTGAATTATTAAGATTGAACTCCACAAAACTAGACTAACCAATCAATACGTATAAATTTATTAAAATATTTTTGCATTTTTTCTACTTTATGCACTGCATGTAGTACACTTTCACGTAGAAGCAAGATAATATAATTTAGGTTTTCCGTAACCTTTAAGTTGACCGTGTTTCCCTTCAAATCCAACTGTTATCGTGTAATTAATTATATGAGAAGATTTAAATTGTCAACATTTCGAACAACCATTCACCTTAGTAGGGCAGAAGCAAGTTGAAATTAAATATCGGCTCAATACGGGCAAGATATTAAAAATCGTTGGTATAAAAACATTTACATTGCTTAAAAATGAAATGCTAGTATAATAGAATTCTATTCCACTACAATTTTACCCAGTCTAAGATATTTAACATCATTGTCACGCAAATTTAACGTTATTTCAAAAAGGAACACCAGTATATCAGAGCTTTGGTCCACAACAGATCCAAATAGGTACCATATCTGGTATAAAAACATGATATTACTTTAAAAAATGAAATGGTAGTATATCAGAGCTATGAAAGCACTATACAGTTCCCCACAATCCTGGATTTCTAATATAGTTTTTATACAAATGTGACATAGCTTCAAAAAGAAAAGCCATTACAACAGAACTCTTCTCCATTACAGATTGACACAGTCCAAGATATCTAACACGGCTGGCATGCACATATAACGTTATCACAAAAAAGAAAGGCCAGTATATCAAAACTCTAATCTACAGCAGATCTAAAAATATTTAAACTTGCTGGCATAAAAAATATGATATTACTTCAAAAAAAGAAATGCCAGTATATCAGAACTTTAAAAGCACTGTTGGAACTGAACTGGAGTAAAAATGTGAACTGGAGTAAACTAATCAGGTTCAGACTTGCTATTATCAGTTTGTCTCGTTTGTCAGAACTATTATAAGTTTCATAATTAGTTATATACTTTTAAATATCTGATTTCGAAGACATAACTGTGTAAATAGTTTCTGAAAATAATAAACAACCACTTTTCCATCTTTACGTTTCAATTCTGATTTAACAAATACACTACAAATCTACAAAGTTACAAGCTATCTAACAGCGTTGGCATAAAAATATATAGCATTACTTCAAAAGGAAACACTAGAGTATGAAAACTTCAAAAGTGTACTACAGTTGGAATTAATCGATTTCTCAAACGTTTGCCTTGAGGTCTTTTCAAAATATTTGTTTTCCCTATCTGCTATTCCTGGATCAGAATTTAAGCACGTGGATATGAAACGAATACATCATTCTAATGTTATCTCTCTCATTTGAGTGAAAAGATAGTGCAGGAGGAAGAATAACTTTGGCAAAAGGGAGAACTTCATTATTCACAACTAGTCATGGCTGCATAAAGGACAGTCGATATTTAAAATCCTTTTGTTTCCTCAGAGAAAACATTAATTTAATCTAGAAATCTGCTTTACAGTGATTTGCTTAGAAGACAAATGACTTAGAATTGAATTTGAAAATAGATTTGGGTATGTAGTACTTCCGAAAATATTTTCTTTACATTTTAAAATTTTCCACATCAACTACTGTAATCCATTTTATTTATGTTTTCGTTAGTAAGGTTTGTTACTAGTTCGTAATTAATTAGGGAGGAATTAAGTAGATGATTATTGGTATTGTAATGAGATTGCTCAAGTATTTACTATAGGTATGAAGAAAGCATCAATCATTTGCAGATATATCTCATAAATATTTTAAAAGTAGCTGAAATACTCAACACACAGTAGGCCGGGGTAATCTGGCTGGTAGAACGCTGGACCATTGTCCAAGGTTTCTTGAGTTCGATCCCCACGGTTTAGTAAATAATGACTGTGACACTTTAAATCTAAATCATTAAAGTCCTCCATGTTCCCATAGCAAACGATGTCTCATGGGGTACTGGATTGGAGATTGATAGTTCTCTGTCTCAGGTCAAAATTACTACGTCTGGATGAATGAATTGATGTATGAATGGGTCCGCCAATTAAACGGGTTGTGGCGTGTGTGTGGCTGAAGTCGTATTCTTGGTGATAGATGGCGGCACCACTGAAAAACAAGAAACGCACCTTCTGCCTTTCTTGGTTTCACTGAGCAGACTTGCTGGATTTGCAAGTGGCACTAGAAACAACAACGCAGTTCACATTAGATTTTAGAATATTTCAAATGAAAACAGATCGAAAGAGATTAAGCAAGTAGATATCTGTATTTTAAATAAGTAGCTTTTGTATATAGGTATTTCATCATCTGATTTGCTAGTCAGCATTGATCGACTCATTGCTGACACAAAATCTTAATCTGAAAGTTTCATGTCATGGCTCGTTTCTTATAGTCATGTGTGAATTTTTTGTTGTTAAAAGTGCCATGTTATGGTACTCTGTGCACCTCTTTATATCGTGGTAACCATACATATGCCATGCTATATAGAAAAGACATATTCGTAGATCTACCAGTAAATAACTTACGCTTATTAAACGAGTAATCCGCATATTCTTGAGTGGCAATTATTGAGCTACATGAAATTTAAAAATAAAGATTTCAAATTCTAATCAAATAACAACAACAAAAACTCCACAAATTTATCACTCAAACACATAATTTAATACTTTAATTTAGTTTTAATTTAGGACACGATCTTTTTGATTTCCATTAATGGCTATGATTTCAGACAGACGATTCGCAAGATTCTAAATGAAGTTTTGGTTGCAAAGATCTCCTGAAAGGTTGTTTTGAGTCTAGTGTTGTAGTATTGTAACTAGACTGCTGAAAACATCTTACATTCCATGCATTCAATCACCGAGTCTTATGTGAATCTCGCCAATATTTCAGAAGATGAAAAAAAAAAAGGTTGAAAATATTATCACCCTGTGACTTGTCTTATTGATAATAATACCGTAAATATGTATTGCAGATGGCATGTGACAAAATTCAGCACAAACAGACGAATTAACTCAATCAAAAGACAATTTTTGCAGATCAACGCGTATCAGTTGACACAGAAATGACAATTGTTTCACAAATTTATATTGCCCTCAGAATAGCAAAATATTTTTGAATTTTTATCTCTACTATAACCAAGGGCGCCGTCAGAATAATAAAAAAGGGGGTGGAACCCTCTAACAAACAACCCCCCCCCCCCAAAAAAAAAACTTTTTTTTTCAATATTCTGTTATTACATTTTGCTTTGTTGTTACATATACTTTCATCTGTTAATTTTTTTCAAGATACATTTCTTCATTGTTAACAAGATATTTTAAAAAAGTACGAATTTCTTGTAATTGCAAATTTTGCCACGAGAAACTGTATTGATAGTGCTGACATAGCTACTGACTTTGAAACACAAATAACTAAAAACAGTAGTTTCGTATGCTAACGTGTTTGTGTACGCTTAACATTGGTATTTATTGTGTTGATGAAGTTTTACAGTTGTGAGAAGTCAGTTTGTGTTATACACCTTTGTTAAACTAAATAACTAATGGAAATTATAATATTATTTATCTTTTATAAGCCAAGTTTGTGCATGCATGCTCAGTGTGCATAAGAAAAGAATCAAAGTTTACTCAGAATTCATTGAAAAAGTTATAAACAGATTTGGACAGCAAACAGGACTATTACAATTCGTGTTTGATTAAACAATTTTTTAATTGTTATATATTATTAATTACTTAATTATTTGTTTTCTAATAAAAATATTTTTAATAAAATTTTTTTATAACAAAATTGTTTTTCTGTATCTCTTTAATTGATTAAAAAAAGGCCAGGGGGGTGCAAGTGCACCCCCTTGCACCCCGCTGCCGGCGCCCTTGACTATAACTATCGCCCAATGACAACTAATTAAAAACCAATTCTACATTCGTATAGATTAAGTAAATTAAAGTACAGTAATGTTATAACAAATGTAATGTAGTTTATAAAATGTAATTCAATTCAAAATATAGACAACAAATAAACTATCAAATTGCTTTCTTTTTCTTTAACAATTTATGCGCATTTATGTGAAATAGTTTATCTAACTAACTAGTGTTTTTCGAGAATTTTTTCCCTTAAGTGCTGTTTTTAAAATGTTATGCCCTCAAAAATAATTTAAACTTATAATGTTTTAAAAAGCTTTGCAAACAGATATAAATCATAATCTTGCTTTGTAAATAGCATATTCTTTGCCAAGTTCCACCTACTAAATCAACAACAATAGAAAAATATTTCATTTCGAAGAAGAATCCATTGTTCAAAAGTTTATCTTCGTCAGAAACAGCTGGACGCCTCCTTACCTCTCAACTTTCAAAGAAATTAACAAACTGTAAAAAAAAAATATTTTTACCCTTTTTAGAAATTCAATTCAAAACCACTCTGTTTAGTTGGAATTTTTCTTAAGAATAGGTGTATGCTTGTTCAAACCATCTGTCTGAAATGAAAGAAGTTTTGAAAGTTTTAGTTTAAGTTTATTTTATCTGTGGATGTATAAAGAATCATGAAATATTTTGTTATCTTATGTAGTAAAAAAATATGAAAAATGATGGTAATGGTGTGTATATTTTCTTTAAAGATAGTAATAAAATTTAAAATTGAAATTTTGTTACTTTGCTTGAAAGTAACGATTAAATTTGGAACATATTTTTAAAAAAATATGCAAATAACAATGAAATTTAATAATTTGAATTAATTTAATAAAAAAATAATCAGTTATAAGTAATACTTAGCATTTAGTAATTGCGTACTTGCATTTCGAGAAGCAGTGATTATGCTTAACTATGTGATTTAAATATGATTTCACTGGATACCTGTAAGTGACGTCACGCGTGTGAATTGAACCTGATTGGCTTCTGCATCGATAAAAGCTGCAAATTTTCGTTCGATGACGTATTTTGCAGGTATCCAATTAACTGTAAACAGGCGCACACCTCATATCTGGGAGCAAGGTTTGAACAGTAAATTTAAAATTTAACTAAATTTATGTTTTTATCTGTATTCTATAAGTTTCATCAAAGTTTATATAGCTCGTTTTCATGGATTTGATAAACTTTATTTTTTATAAAAAATATCAGTTGAGATTAACGGATTTGTATACTTTCAGAGAATGTTCCATATTTTTAAATACCTTCAATGAAAAAAATGTATACAGGAAAAAAATAATATTGTAACAGTGGTTAAGTTTCCAAACTCCGAAAATGTTTCTGGGCGTACATAAACTAAAAGCAGATTAAACGAAATATCGACTCTCAAATAAATAAACAAATAACTCCCGAGCTTTAAACGGGCATCGTAATACTCGAGATCTAAAGAGGACCTTTACTTCTTTCGGACATTCGAGGATTTAGTGCTACCTTTAAATGATTTCAGAATGATTAATGAATTTACAAAAGAGTTTTCTAATTGAACTTTATCGATTTACTGAGAACCTTGCCTCTCAGATTTAAAAGTAGATTCGATTTAAAAATAGATAGATTTAAAAAATAGATTAAATCGATTAAATTACTTTTCTTTATTTGCGCAGTTAAATTTTATTGATTTGATTAAAATATAGATAAGAACGAAAAACTATTTTATTGTAGTTGAACTATATTTAACTCTATAATTAATGCACTTCAAATTTACATAATAATATTTGCATAAATTCAGATTTTTCAAATTCATTTTGTGGTTTCAAATATGCAATTAAGACACAGACGCGTTATTTTTTAAGCAATGAAAAATCTGAATGACATCTATACTAAAAAGAAAGCATAAATATAATTATCATTTATTTTGTCCAAATGTATCGTAAATAGATAAACAAACAATCAACACATAAATGAAGTTTTACATATAAACAAATTTAGTTACACTTTTGTTAGTTTAGTTAAAATGAAATTATAATTCCTCAATATCTATTGACGTTAAAAAAGCAAAATAAGAATATTATATTATGATTGTGGTGATAGGTTCGCCGCTCATCGTAAAATCAAGTTTATTTCATATGTTATCTGTTTGTCTTTAATCAATTGTGTTTTTACTTATTTTTGAAGTGAACTGAAATAAGAGTTCTGACGTCATCATATTAGAATTGTATAAATACCAGCACGCACATGACAGCCTGTCAGTATTTCTCTCATCACCTGCTGTGATGATGCTTCTTGTAAATCAAACCAACTTGTATATAAATGTAAATATGTAGAATAAAATATTAGTATCTCAAAGGAGCTATCTTCGCTTACCTCAATGGTGACCCGGATGTCTGACGATACAAGTAACTTTTATTTTTGATCTTTCCTGGTTTTGGTTCTTGGATTAATAGGAAACTGCAACTATGGCGGAATCGTCTGCAGTAAAAATTCCCATCTTCAATATCTCTGATCCACACCTGTGGTTCCATATGGTCGAAGCAACTTTCCAGCTTGCGACACCGAAGCCGATTACGGAAAGCAAAACAAAGTTTAACTACTGCCTCGCCCATCTTCCTCCTGAAGTAGCCGCAATTGTAAGGGACGTCATTATAACTCCTGACGCAGAAGATCCTTTCAAAAAGCTGAAAGAAAAAATTATTGCACGCTGCGGGGAAACAAAGTCCCAGGAAATTCGACGTTTACTCTCCGGAGAGCAGCTAGGTGACAGAAAGCCTAGTGAACTCTTGCGCACTATGCAGAGAAGAGCTGAATCCCACAAAATCTCAGATTCTCTACTTTTGGAACTATTTCTAAATCAGCTACCGCAGCATGTTCAGTCGATATTGGCCGCAATCCCTTCACTAAATTCAACTAGAGCAGCAGAAATTGCTGATAAAGTAATGGAAGTGTCAACTTCAAGTGAAGTTAGCGAAGTTTCTTCAAACCAACAATGCACCTTTGAGCTTTTAGAAGAAGTTAAAGCACTACGAAAAGAAGTAGCTGCATTGCGGACACGCAGCAGGTCTCGCAACCGGAATTATGCACAGTTTCGTAATCGTCAAAGCCAATCCTCATCTCCACATCGAAACTCCAAAATGTGCTTCTATCATCGGAAATTTAAATCTGATGCTAGAAAGTGTGTCAAACCCTGCATCTACCAGAAAAACCAAGAAAGGCAAGAGTGAATGCGACTAACATCTTGCCTCCAACAAATTGTCGCCTTTTTGTTAGAGATAGACAATCTAACAAACAATTTCTAGTGGATACCGGAAGTGACTGCTCAATTATTCCAGCAAATAAAAAAGAAAAAACTCTTTCTCCTATTCAGACTTTTAAAGCTGCGAACAATACCATCATAAAAGTATACGGTAAGAAATTGTTAACTTTAGACTTCGGTCTTAGACGAAAGTTTAATTTTCCATTTTATATTTGTGATATAACTAATCATATTATAGGTGCAGATTTTTTATACTATTTTAATCTTAAACCTAATATTAGAAAACGTTGCTTAAATGATATTACTACTAATTTAAATTCTCATTGTATTTTTAAAAGTTCTGACATTATTTCAATTAAAACTGTTCTTGGTGAAACTTTTTATGGAAAATTGTTAAACGAATATCCTGAAATAACGAAACCTATTTGCTCAGACCAAATTGTTAAACATAATGTTGTACATCATATAGAAACTTTTGGTTCACCAGTTTTTGCTAAACCTCGGCGTCTAGCGCCCGATAGGCTAAAAATAGCAAAAATGGAATTTCAACATATGTTAGATTTAGGCCACATGCGCCCATCCAAAAGTAATTTTTCATCACCTTTACATTTAGTTCCCAAGAAAAATAGTTTGGACTGGCGTCCAGTAGGTGATTATCGAGCTTTAAACGCTCAAACTGTTAAAGATAAATATCCAATTCCTAATATTATGGATTTTACTAGTGAACTACATGGAACTAAAATATTTTCTCACATTGATTTAATTCGAGCTTTCCATCAAATACCTATAGCCCATGAAGATGTACATAAAACTGCAATAATAACTCCTTTCGGATTATTCGAAAGTACTCGTATGCAATTCGGACTTTGTAATGCAGCCAGTACTTTCCAACGCTTTATTGACGAAGTAACTAGAGGCTTGGAAGGCGTTTACGCTTTCATAGATGATATATTAATAGCTTCCGAAACCCCCGAAGAGCATATAAAATATTTAAAATCACTTTTTGATAGACTGTAGTATTTTGGTTTAACAATAAATCCCTCTAAATGCTTATTTGGTCAGAATAGTTTACAATTTTTAGGTTTCAAAATTTCCGAAAAAGGTATTGAACCTTTAAGTGATCGCGTTTATGCAATTCTAAATTTTCCAAAACCAAATACGATTACTCAATTACGTAGATTTCTAGGATTATTTAATTTTTATCGACGCTTTATTCCTAATGCAGCTCATATTTTATCACCTTTAACCAAGTTTTTAGAAGGACAACGGAATATTAAGAAATCTAACAAATCATCAAAAAAATCTGATTTACCGTTAATTTGGACCGATACTTCAAACAAATCTTTTTCTGATGCAAAACAAGCAATAGCCGATGCAACTCTATTAAAATATCCAAAATCTGGTGCTAATTTAAGTCTGTGGACTGACGCGTCTGATTTTGCAATCGGCAGTTCTTTAATGCAATATCAAAATAATGAGTGGGAACCAATTGCATTTTTCTCAACAAAATTAAATAAAAGTCAGCAAAATTGGTCAACATACGATCGCGAATTATTGGCAATATACGCGTCAATAAAAAAATTTCGTCACATGCTTGAAGGTAGAAATTTTACTATTTTTACTGATCAAAAACCTCTAATTTATGCGTTTAAACAAAAACCTGAAAAATGTTCCCCACGCCAATTCAGATATCTTGATTATATTTCTCAATTTTCAACTGATATTAAACATGTAAAAGGAAAATCTAATTCAGTTGCTGATACTCTATCGCGAATAGAAATAAATGCAATTTCAAAACCTCCAATTCTAGACTTTAAAAAACTAGAACAAGAACAAAATAAAGATTCAGAATTAAAAGAAATATTAAATTCAAATAATTCATCTTTAAAATTAGAAAAACATTACTTTTCTTTGGAAGATGTTAATTTAATATGTGATTTTTCAACTAAGTACCCTAGACCTTTTATTCCAAAATCATACAGGCAAATTATTTTTGATAATTTACATTATTTTTCTCATCCTGGAATATATTCAACTACAAATTTAATTTCTAAACGATTTGTGTGGCCCAACATGAAAGTTGATATCAAAAATAAAGTTCGTTCTTGTGAGAAATGTCAGCGAGCTAAAGTTTTTCAACACACTAAAGCTCCTTTTAGTACATTTGCTCAACCCGACGCAAGATTTTCCCATATCCATCTGGATTTTATTGGCCCACTTCCTATTTCTGAAGGTAAGCAATACTGCCTTACAATAATAGATAGATTCACGAGATGGCCAGAAGTTATCCCTACTACGGATATGACTGCCGAGACCACCGCAAAAGCACTTATTCACGGTTGGATCTCTAGATTTGGCACTCCCGTTACTATAACTACCGATCAAGGCCGAAATTTTGAATCAACTCTTTTTCGAAATCTCACTAATATCTTAGGCAGTAACCACATCCATACTACTTCATATCACGCGCAAAGTAATGGAATGATAGAACGATTTCATAGACAACTTAAAAGTTCTATAATAGCACAGGAAAATAATAAATGGACCGAAATTTTACCAATTGTTTTATTAGGTATTCGCACAGCTTTAAAAGCTGATATTAATGCAACTTGTGCACAACTTGTTTATGGTACTTCCTTACGTCTACCTTCGGATCTTTTAAACGCAAATTCTTTATCTCCACCAGTAACAGAAAATTATGTCACAAATTTAATGGCCGCAATGAGAAAATTAAGTCCTGTACCAGCATCAGCACACAGTAAAAATAAGTTCTACATTAATCCTAATTTAAAATCTTGTTCTCATATATTTTTAAGAGTAGATAAAATTCGTCCTCCACTATCCCCTGCATACACCGGACCACACCGTGTAATTGAACGTTCTGATAAAACCTTTATTATTGATTTTCATGGTAAGAAAATAACTGTCTCAATAGATAGAATTAAACCAGCTTTTCAAATTTCTGAGAAATTAAAAATAAATAAAATTCCAATAGTCGAAAAGCAATTATCTCCAACAAAGGAAGAAAAGCAAATTGTTACAAAATCTGGTCGCCGTGTGCATTTCCCAAAATATTTTGTTAAAGAGTATGGAATATAAAAGCATCTAAATATTTTGTATCTATTAATTGTATTCCAATTTCCAAGTTAAATTTTTTCTTCTTCGTAATTAAGACGTATATTTGAATTTACTACTTTGTATTTTATGATTGTTTTTAAACAATCATTATTGGTATCGTGACTTTGTCACTGGGGGGATACTGTGTGGTGATAGGTTCGCCGCTCATCGTAAAATCAAGTTTATTTCATATGTTATCTGTTTGTCTTTAATCAATTGTGTTTTTACTTATTTTTGAAGTGAACTGAAATAAGAGTTCTGACGTCATCATATTAGAATTGTATAAATACCAGCACGCACATGACAGCCTGTCAGTATTTCTCTCATCACCTGCTGCGATGATGCTTCTTGTAAATCAAACCAACTTGTATATAAATGTAAATATGTAGAATAAAATATTAGTATCTCAAAGGAGCTATCTTCGCTTACCTCATGATAAATGTATTTTCTAATTAAAATAGAATAAAAATTTGAATATTAAGTGCACTAAATAAATATTTTTTATCAAACAAATTTGGGAAAAATATTTTAACGACTTCAATGTGAAAAAAAGAGATTTTTTTAGTGTATTTGTAAAGTGATATTTGAAAAATAATGTCTAAGCTTATTAAAACCTAACATGTCTTCGAAAATAACTGCGGCTTAAACAGAAATTAAGCGATGCAAAACATTAAATCTTAATTACTTTTCATTTACTTACATTTCAGTTGGTATTACAACAAAGATAAATAATTATTTACTCTTTTGTAGTACCAATGATCACCAAAGTACTGAAAATGAATTCCCATATTGAAAAAAGTTAGTTTGCACCATCTGCTAAGAAAAATACAGTAACGCGAAACTTAAAAAAGAAGTTACAGTAAAGTGTATAGTTAGCACAATCACCCGCCATATGATTTTGATATGAATAATGAGTAATGTAGTTTCAATTGTTTACCTTGAAAAAATTAGATCATTACAAACAGATTTTATTTTAATGGAATACTTTATTGAAGTTATTCACTATGCATGGAAACATCAGAACTGTACATCCAAACTATACATCTAAAAGTGATTTTAAAAATTGCTTAAAAATGTAGGAAAATTAGTGTCCGACAATAGAGTTGAAATTTTTTTTCTAATAAATTCCAAAGTGGAGAATAAATACTTTAATAAAGATTGTCAATTTTGTATTCATTCCGAAACTGTATTCTGTTTTAAACTGTAACTTTCATCACAAATATGTTAGGAATTTCTGCTTGTTTAGAACACTATTGCCTGTTGAAAGTTCTCTTTTCTTGAAGTGTTATTAACTTAATGGATTTTAGCCAAATTTATGCCAAATTAGATTTCGAATTTTCCAAATATGGTGAATAATTTTTAAGAACTAATATTTTTTAATGTTTTTATTATAAAAAGTGAGTATATATAAGTATTAAAAAAATCATCAAAAGCAACATGTTGTTTTCGCAAATTTTTACCTAAATTTTTATTCTGCTTTTTCTTTTAAAAAAAGATTGTTTTTAAGATGATTCTGTGCGTTATTGACAAAAAAAAACTGCTATTTTGTTTTTAAAAACTCGTTTGAAGTTATTAATTCTTTTATCTTCTTCCTTGATTGCACTTTTTCTATAAGTCTTAAAAGGGATTTAAAAAACTTTTCATGACAAGTTTGACAAAAATACTTTGTACTTTCCATATTTTGTATGTTTTAAATTTTAAATAAATACAAAAACTATTAAAATCCTGATAATAAAATTTCCTTGAACAAAAAAAAAACTAAGTATTACACAGTAAAAAATTCCGAATTACGGTAAAAAGTACCCTCTCTTAGGGTGCAGGTACTTTTTAGTGTAAAATCAATTTCTAACGGAGCATGCTACAGGACAAAAATCTAAAATAGCGTAATTTTTTCAATAATAATTACCGTAAAATCACTGAATAAATTTAACTATATAAATATTACTATAAACATTACAGTGTAATTGTTTACCGCGTAAAGGAAATCTACGGATGATATCCCAAAGTACCGGTACTTTATACCGTAATTTGATCCGGAACTTTCTACAGCGTATGTTAGATCAAAAAGGTGCAGCGTTTTAATCAAATTTACCTATCATTAATCATTAATAACGTCTTCAATAAATCTGGAAATAAATCTAAAATCAATAAATCTTAAATAAAGATTTAAAAAAAAATTAGGAAAGAACACTAAAATTAGGTAGCAGAACAACAAAATAGAACAGAAAGACACAAAAATAGATTTAAACATAAAGAACTAACCATATTATTCAGTTTAATCTATTTATTTCCAACTGTAGAAGAAAATCATTTGACTGTGAGTTATAAGTAACAAAAATAATTTCTTTTGTAACTATTATTCTCAAAGCATGTACTTTTTTAACATCGTGTTGGAACATTTTTCTGAAACATTCACACATGTCTAGCAATTTAAATACATCTAAAATAACATCAACAAATAAACCTTTCCAACAAAGATTTCTCAAACATTCATTTTCTTCTTTATTTATGATAATTAAATTTTATATTCCGTTCTCCTCAACATTGTCATTAATAATGCAGGATGACATTAAAGGCATTCCTTACATCGTTTATCTTAGTCTGAAGCGAGAAACAAATTAAACTCTTTTAAGCTATCTAGTCAGTGTCAATGTTATTCTGATGCAAACGAAAAGGATTTGATTTATGAAACGCTACACAGATTTTCATATTAATAAAACTCTTTTGCTGCTATCTAATGTTTTTCTTCTCTCTTTTAAGAAGAAAATATGAAAGTCGTCCTGCAAAGACAATTAATCTTTTTATGTTTGGAAATCAAGAATTTAACTGCGGCATTTTCACACAATCTTTCACAAAATTTAAAATATCTTTAATAACAATACTTTTTATTACCAGTTCTGTTTGGGGACTGTCTTTGATGTGAAATTTATGTTCGTTGCAGATAGATTTTTGTCACTGATGACAGATGGTGCTATTTATCATAAAAATACTGCATTACGATTTATTTGAGGTTTCTTAATTGTATTAACTCTTACAGCCATTTAAATTAATTGAGAATTATCAAATAAGCTAAAAACCAATTGGCCATAACAATATATTTTGCACTTTTAAGCTGTTTAATCAGTGTCAATGTTATTCTGATGCATACGAAAAGGATTTGATTTATGAAGCGTTGCACAAATTTTCATATTAATAAAATTCTTTTGCTGCTATCTAATGTTTTTCTTCCTTTTTTAAGAAGAAAATATGAAAGTCGTCCTGCAAAGACAATTCATCTTTTTATGTTTGGAAATCAAGAATTTAACTGCGGTATTTTCACACAATCTTTCACAAAATTTAAAATATTTTTAATAACAGTACTTTTTACTACTAGTTCTGTTTGGTGACTGTCTTTGATGTGAAATTTATGTTCGTTGTTGATAAATTTTTGTCACTGATGAATGACTGATCATAGATAGTGCTATTTATCAAAAAAAAAAAGAAAAAACTGGATCATGACTTATTTTAGATTTTTAAATTGTATTAACTCTTACAGCCATTTAAATTAAATGAGAATTATCAAATAATCTAGAAAACAATTGGGTGTAACAATATATTATACTCTTTTAAGCTGTTTAATCAGTGCAAGTGTTATTTTGATGCAAATGATCAGGATTTGATTTATCAAACGTTACTGAGATTTTTATATTAATAAAACTCTTTTACCAAAATCTAATAATTTCTTCATTTTTCTTAAGACGAAAATAAGAATGCGGCTCTTTAAAGAGAATTTGTCTTTTTTTATTTGGAAATCAAAAATTTAACTGCTGCATTTTACACACTATTTCACAAAATTTGAAATATCTTTAATAACAATACCTTAAATTAGTTGGTTTTTTTTGGTAATTGTCTTTGACATGTGATTTATAGATAGATTTCTATCACTAACAAATCACTACTGATAAATTGTAATAAGTCTTAAGTAATAAGACTAAGTAATAAGCCTTAATCCATTATTTTTTGATAAATCTATCTAACAAAAAATGATGGATTATGACTTATTTGTGCTTTGTTAGTAGCAATTAACTTTTCAGTTAAATGTTGATAATCAAAAATTAATTAATTATCAGGAAAGCAATTGAAATAAACAACTTATTATGCTCTTTTAAGCTGGTTAGTCTCTGCCATGTAATTCAGATGCAAAGAGATTAATTTGATTTGTTAACTTATCCGGTTTTCAAATTAATAAAACTGTTTTGCTACTATCTAATTATTTTCTCCATGTTTAAGGAAGAAATACGTAAGTTTTTTTATAAAGAAAAATTGTCTTTTAAAGTTTTAAAGTGAATGTTTCGTGCGAAATTTATTATCGAGAATTTTACTGCTGCCTTTTAACACATTCTTTCATAAAATTGGAATTATTTTTAATTGCAATACTTTTAATTACTTGTTATATTGTGTAATTGCCTTTTACATAAAATTTATGCTTTTTGTAGGTAAACCTGGATACATTTCTGAGAAATGGTTTTAGTTATCAAAAATTAAAAGACACAATTTTAACTATCAAGAGTTAGCTGTTTTGACTCGAATTACAGCCAATTGTACCAAATGGGGAACATCAAATACCAGTTAAATAGCTAGAAAAAAATAAACGGCAACAACATATACTTCTTTTAAGCTTTGAAATTAGTTATAATGATGCAAATAAAAACGATGTGTGTTATGAAAACGTACAGGTATTTCCCTTCTTTATTAAAAATCGCACAGGTCGCTGCCGTTGCTTTGATTCTTTTACTTGACGTTGCTTTTTTTTCTATTGCGTAAAACTATAAGACACAGAGACTTGCAATTAGTATGGTGCCTATAAAAAGTACATGGATTCCGATGGAATAAAAAAAAGAGTATAAAAGAAGATCAATTGTTGTCAGACTGTATCGAAATTTTTAAAAATATAATGACTGAAGTGAGAGAAGATCAACTACCAATGCGAACTGTTGTATATGATATAAGATATCGTTATACATTGTTAACAAGTAAAATTACTTCTTATTTCGTCACACATTGTCTAATCCTAATTTTATAGATTTTTTTTAAATGCATTAGATTATTTTTCAAATCCAACTGTCTTTTCATTTTATATTGATTAATAAATTAATATAATGTGCTTACATATAATTATAATAATTATATATTTAATATATTATATATTTAATTATATATAATTATATATTTAATTATCGACATTAAAAGAAACTTTTCTAAAGACCAAGGGGGGATAAGGTAATTCTGATTAAAAACGATTTTGCACATGGAAAGAAATTGTTTTCCCATAGCATGACCCATCTTCACTGAGTCATAACACTCGGAGGGAACAGAATTTCCATGTTACTGATTCGCAGAAACTTAGTAATCTTGTAAATGCAACAGAGGCAACAATTATAATTTTTCTGAAAAATGGACAAAAACCATTCGTTCTTCCCATGAATGCGAAGCAACCCTGAGGGTAAATGAGCGAAGCGAACAGGGAATGAAATCCACTAGTATATTGAAAAACGCTATGAATTTCTATGGATTATTATAGATTCTATGGATTTCTATGGATTCATTAAGGATTTCAAATGATTTTCTTCATTTTTCAATAAGGAAATAGATCTTTCACTCCATAAAAGAAAATTTTTTCAATGCATATTTGCTATTTATTTTTCAAACTGCACATTTTTTTGAAAAGTAATTCTTTATTGTTGCTTTAGTTTTTGGCACTAAGATATATTTCACTGCTTGTAAAATTAGGTCAACTACCTTACAAGCAATTGAATCAATTTATATTTAAAAAGCTGTTTTAGTTGTCTAAGAATGGAAACATGGTTAATTTTGATGATGTTGAGTTAGTTGACCTAGTTCTAGTTAAATATAGTTGAACCAAACAGTACTAAAAGCTAATTAAACAGTTAGAAAGCACTAGATTATTAAAATTCTGACTACTTTTAAGTGTGTGTACATGAGCAATTATAGAGATAGGATCTTTTTTGTGTACCTACTCCAGGGCATGAAATTTCAATTCTAAAAACACTATTCAGACTAAACTTTTTGCACGAAAAATGTGAACAATTTTTCAAATGTTAACTGGTGTAGTGACCAAAACCATCAAATAAATACAGAAACTGAAAAAATTAAGCTATTTATTAAAAAAAGGCTGCGTTGGGTTAAATAGTATTGAGGAGTTGAAATTATAAGATTTGCCGAAATTGCATCCCGATTTATAGCGCTTAAGCGAAAACACTTAACTCCGGGGAAAGTACGGTAGTTTAATTTGAAACATAGCATTTTACAAGACAAAACTTACTTTCTAGTACTAAATAATCGGTCACCAATGGATACCGAATATTTAGTGCTATATTTAGGCGAACTAACGAATAGAAATTGAACTCTCTGACCTATATTATGCGAGAAATTAATCAAAATCAAGAAATATTTATAAGTCTGTGGAATAAATTAAATTGTTCGTCAGCATCTCTTATATTGAAAATTATTATACTTAGATTATTTAAAGTATAATTTTAAAGCCAATTAAACTCACAAGAGCAATAAATTTTTAATGTAATACTTCTCTTTCCCCTTCTCTATCAAAATTAAACTTGTAAACTTGTAAGTTGTCTCCTTTTCTTATTAAGTGGTGAATTTTTCACCACTTAATAAGAAAAAGTAACAACAATCTGTCTCAAAATAATTTTTTTCAATTTCTTAAAATGTTTAGTTAAAATCCAATTATTAATGTATTGCATTCAAATTATTCAGCTGTAAAATTTCCAGTTAATTTATTGACGCTAGGAAGAGATATACATTCTTTTTTATATAGTCAAATATTTCACTATTTTTTTATTAACAGAAATTCACTGAATAACTTTAATCTTTTATTAGTATAAAACGCATTGTAATTAAGACGCATAATGCAGTACCTGCATAATGCATATTGTTTCCAAAACATTTACTATTAGTTCAATATTTTAAATGCTCTTCAAGTTTAAAAGCCCTATATTCGTGTTTAGAGCCGCCTTGACTCAATGGACAGAGGTTTTACCTCCTAATGAGGTGAGGAATCCCTGGTTCGAAATTCAACAGTGATTGGTTGCGACGAATTTTGCTCCCGAGTAGCATTGACCACAATGCGGATGTAAAATATTAACAGTGTTTGACGGATAATGAATTAAAATCCCCTTGCTGTCGGGTTAACCGTGGGAGGTATTCGTGGTTTCCCTGTCCATGGTACGGAAATGCGGGTTAGGAAATCCGTCAAAATAGTCCTCCACGAAAGCTAACTTGCTCCAATATTTGAACCAGGAGCTTCTTTATCTTCTGCGTTAGGTTCAAAATTACTAGGATATAAAATTGAACTTTGATGGTCGTAAACTCTGAGCTGGGTCGGATGCTCAACACCGCTTGCAAAATAAAATATATTTGAGTTTACAAACGGATATATTTTCTTTATTATATAATCATAATTCATGTAAACATGAATTAAAAAGATTTCATTAATTGTGTTTGTTTTGCAAATTTACGAATTCAATCAATTTTTATTTGTTGCGAGTTAATTAAAAACAAAAGCTCTGCCGCTTTTAAGTTTAATATTGAAAATTCATTTCAATTTCTTAAACAGTGAACAGCTATTTATATGAAAACGAATTGAGCAAAATTTTCATCACTCCAATTTAAAACATAATGTCAAATCATATGATATATCATGTGACAAACATACGATATCATTTGACATTAGAATAATATTCTCTATCTATGCCCATCTCTGACAATTTTTATGAATCTTTTGCTTTATTTAGAACTCTCTTAGATTTCGTGGGATGTATTTGTTTACTTTGGCTGTATCAGATCAAAATAACATTCTTCCTTATTCCTTGCAGTATCTCATATTCTAAATATGCAGGATTGCTACAGAAGCTCGGAGACAGATAAAACATAAAAAATAACCAATGATAGAAGATTTACTTTTCCGTGACTTGAGTATATTGAGAAAAAGAAAGGAAAAACTTTTTGGGTTCAGCTTGATATACAAGGAATGTTTTCTTTTTCTTGAGATGCAGGTTTTAGATATGTTTTGGAAATAGAAGTTCAGGGTTTCTTTTTTCTATTTTATATTGTAGTTAAAATTATTATTTCAGCGTATGGAATGAACCTAAAACCAAAATTTATTTATGTATCGGATCTACTTAAAATAATTTTAAAAAATGAATAAATTTAGAAAACAGATATTTTTAGTAAAATTATTCTGAATTTATATTTTTCCCCACTAGTTAGTTTATTTACGAGTTAGTTGCAATTTTAACCAAAATGTTTTGAAATGAATCCAAATTCATACAGAGAATAGTACTAATCATGTACTCTAAAAAATAAAAAATCTACCAAAAATTTTAAATGAACTGCAAAATTTTAAAATCAAAATAACAACATAACATTTGGGGGCTATTTTTCATACACGATTAAATCAGAAGTTTCATGCTGGCATCTTCATTACAGAAGTTTAGTCTGATCTGGTCCTAAATTGCTCTTGGCTCAAGTCTTGTTGTTGGCTGAAGTCAAGTTTTTCAAGAATGGTTTTGAATTGGGTTTCTTGATCAAAGAGTTTATTTACAATTCATACAATACAGTACATAAAGAATGATGCAATTTAAAATGATGTCTGAATCTCCAATATTTAAGATTAAAATGTTACTTATTTATAACGAAAAAAGGGATATTTTAGATATTAATTTTACTAATACATATTACAAACCCTACATCTCCTTCAGGAATTTTTTGTAGTTGCAAAAATCAGGTTGTTGACGTATGCCAATTAGGCAGAGGGGTTTCCAGTGGCGCTATCTATGGTCAAGAATTCGATTTCTACCACACTCATGAGTCACACCTGTTTATAGGGCGGACCCATTCATACATCCATTCATTCACCCACAGATCGTAATTTAGACCTGAATCAGAGAACGATCACTCTCCAATCCAGTACCCCCAGAGGTTTTGATTTGTTATGGGAACATGGAGGACTTTGAGACTAGAGAGATTTAACGTGCACCAGTCACAATTTACTGCACGGGGAGTCTTCGGCTACAGGGATTGAACCCACGATTTCTTGGACATGGGTCTAGTGCCCTATCAACCAGGCTATCCCGGCCGCAAAAATCATGTCATACTATAATTTACTTTCGAGTTGAGCAGCAATTATGTCTATGATATAGTGTTAGTTTACATAACAAAAGTTTCTTGAGCATGAACTAAAACTATAAGTTTAAATACAGCGTGCACCTTAATTACTGCCTTTAATGTATATTATCAGAATCCTTGAAAAAATTAAGTCAAAATATTATGCATATTAGGTCTCAAATTAATATTTGAGCCGCGGTAGCTAAGGGGATAAAGCATTCGACCTCCAATGAGGTGAAACTGGTTCGAGTCGCAGGGGTAACTGGATGATACTAATTCTGCTCCCACTAATTCTGCTCACACTGCTAACTTAATATATCCTCAATGGTAGATGAATCATAAATTAGAATCTCCTTACTTTCGGACTAACCATGGGAGGTTTTCTTTTCCTCTTCATTCAACGCTAATGTGGATTTGTTCCATTAAAAAGTATCCACAAAGGCTAGTTTGTCCCAGTGCTTAATCCAGGAATTCTCGTGTCTTCTGGGTTAAGTTTAATATTGCAAGGCTATGGAGTTGAACATTGATAGTTGTAAACTCGGAAATGGGTCGGCTGTTCAACGACTGTTATAAAATTAATTTGTCAGGAAGAACGAAATAAAAATAATATTGAAATCTTTCGAATCATTAGATAGGAAGTACTTCAAATCCAGTTTGATTGCCTGAAGAAACTGGGAAGCTTTTCTAATACTTACATTTCAAATTTTCTCTGTAACAACCTTTTATGCTTTCAGCTATGTCTTATTTAGTAGTGGGAGGAAACAATTCTGATAAAATTACCGTACTTGTATGTAATGATGTTTCTGATAAAAAAAAAGCCCTCATTCTGGTTATAAAACTAAAATATGCGGTATTTAAGCCATTCATTTGAGAATTTTTCATTCATATGCTAATGTTTTACTGGGAATTCTGATTTTCAAAATTATAGTTCTTATTTCCGCACGTAATTACACACGTCCATTAGTAAAAATACAGAACTAAAAAGATAATTTAACTGGAATAAATGGTTTTTATGCCATGCTCTACTAAGGTATCACATAAGAATTACTGAAAAGTTCTTTAGAACAATCATATCTTTCATCATTAAATTTGTAATTTTCAACCATTTAATGCTTATGCATTTTACTAAATAAAATATTAATAGATTGCTCATACTTCTAGGTAAAATGGCTGATACGAGCAAAGTGACTGTTAGTTCGAGAGCTAACTCGAATCAATGCTAACTTCAATGCTTTCAAATGATTTTAAAATACTATACTTAGATCAAGCTACGGCGTCTGTTGTATGCACCTTTTATGAGGGCAGTCGGATTTATTCATTTATTCCCTGGTTAAGTTGTATTTCTTACCAAACACTCTATTTCGTAACGGTAGCGGGTCCGAATCCCTCACCGTAATCCTGGAAGAACATCCTTTTTAGAATTGGTCCGAAACGGGACTGATTGCTAAGACACTGTTCCCAGTAGTTCGCCGAAATTAAGAATCACTGGCTGAGAAAAGTATGCGAGTAGATGACCACTTTCATCAGTCTGAGATGGGACCGAGGGAGTGCGGTATCGGTCCTCGTTAAATCGTTCTACCGTAATGTGTCTGACTTCGCATGTAGGTGGTCGGGCTACCGAAGTGGGTGTTCCATTCCCTCCTTCAGAGTATCGAAATTCTGCTGGCATGTCTTCGTATCATTATCAGACATGTTTCCCGGATAGTAGTATACACAGTGCTGCTCTAATGTGACGTTAATAAACTACAACTGCTTCTTAGTTAGACATTAAAAAACTACAATTGCACTTTCTGTCCGTCTCTACTTAAAAAAAGGTTTGTAAGCTGCAATTATGTAATTGAACACACAAGCCTGCATTGCTCTTGCGTGAACAGCATTTTTTCCTTTCAGGTAAAATGCTGATTTCACTTTCGATAATTGAAAGAGTACCACTCAAAATCACTTCTTTATACCAATCACTTCACTTCCTTCCGATAACAGCTCTTACTTCCTATAACAGCTCTTACTTCCTATAACAGCTTTGAAAATTTATCCGAATTAAAGTGGGAAGTTGGCTGCGAAGAAAACAAATAAGTCTTCTTTTGGGAATAAAAAAATACTTTCCAAACAACCCAAATGAAATTTCTTAGATTTAATTGTGCTTTGCTATTTAAATATTTACAAAATAAATATTATATTTTCCAATATTTAAGTTTTGATAATATAGTTTAATTCTCTAGTCATACTATTTAATTATTACTTGCAAAGAATGCAGTTTTTATGTTTTCATATTTAATAAAACTGATAATTAGACATCTGTTTTATTATTAAATATTCATGATAAAATGTTTTTCATTGCTTTTAGTCTAAATCCTTTATTGATAAAGATTATTTAGTAATTCTTTTCTAATATAAACCACTTCTATACATATTTAACCAGAGTGTTGAATATTTAATTCTCTGCCCTTATTTCAGAATGGCTCTCGACTTTTGAATCTCATTAATTTTAATGAATAATGTATGGAAATTAAAATGTGCTTCTTTATTACATTCTTTTGGTAAAAAAATAAACTTTACATTTTTAGGTATAGGTTTTGTTTCATATACATTGTAATTTATTATAGATTGTATTTTGATTCCCAAGATATTAGGATAGAAACATAAGACTTAATTAAGGATTAAAAAAAATCTTATTATCATGAACAAGTATTCTTGTTGATTAACTGGACTGTTGATTATCTTTATCTTCGCAAATTTATTTAAATATCTATTATATATAATTCTCTTACGTGGCTCCCAAATTTTGGCTGAAGTACTTTGTACAACTAAATAAGATTCTTTTCACAACACTTAAATATTTACTTTATTTTCTTCATTTATAGAGAAAACAGTCGGCAAAGAATTCTGTTAGGTTAAAAAACATTTCGCTAAAAAAATAACGAATTCTAAAAGAAATAAAAATAAACCACTTAAAAAATAAAAATGCTGTTGCCAGCCATAGAATTTTTGGAAAGATAACTTAGCAACATAAATCAAAATGACATTGAAGCGCAACTAGATCAAAATTATGATACCTGAGAGCTTGACGTAACAAATCCTTCAATTCTAAAAGTGTTGTATCGCTAAATGCCCAAATTAACAATTGTGTTCTTAAAGAAATTCTACAAAAAGTTTTAAATAAACAACCTACTTCTACAATTGCTTCTTGAAGAACTTGGCTCATTGATTAAAAATATTGTTTTAATTTTACAGTACTAACTTTACTTCTACCTTCATTATTGCTATGACCCTCTTTCATTACATTTTACAACTTCATGCTAAATTTGAGGACTCTAATTTGTTTTGTGGAATACTGACATTTAGAAATGTGTACATAAAAAAAAATATTTAGAGGTTAAGAGTTGCCTCAGAAAAATTTGAATTGTTAACATTGAACTTAACAATGGAAACAATCGTTTTTGTGAAAAATTGAATTGTATTGTTGACATCAAAACTAAAAATATTGTGTTTCAACTTAACAATACTACCTTGATTTATACTTTAGAATTGCCTCGGAGAAATTTGAATTGTTAGCAATGACTTAAACAAAAAGTTTTATTTTGACTGACAAATACTACATTATAATTTTAACTATTTCTATGACTATACTTATTTTCTTACTCTTTTCTTTGTTTTTTATACATTTTATTTTTTTGTGATAAAATAAAAAACTTATAGTTGTTCTGCTTCTGAACACTGATGAAAACACATGGGCTTCATCAACAATCTAAAATATATACATTTATTTTACAAATTCCATATTATTAAGGTGGCGCCCTTCAGAGAATTAAAAATACAAAATTATCTTCATCAAAGCCGATGCTTTACATCCGGCGTTTAGTGGCAGACTACTATTTCATATTGTTTTACAACACATGGCTTTAGCCCACTGGTGGGAAAGACTTTAAAACAAAACTTACAACAATTACTTTTCTCAACAACTGAAATTTAGAATAGTGTGATTTAGAAAAATCTGTGAACTGTTTGCAATTTCAAATTAATATTGAAATGTACAGGTTTAGAATTTTCTACAGTGAAAAGTTTTCGGAACTTCAGTATTCAAAAAAGTATGCAAAAACTAGACGTTAAGAACGTATCCAATGAGCGAGTAAAGCGAGCATTGGATTGCGAAGCAATCCGAAATGAACTGTGAAAGCAGTTCCGGGGGTTGGTGAGCGCCAGCGAGCAGGGGGCGAAGCCTCTTAGTTTATAATATTACTTATTATCTTTTTCTAATTTTTGCATGCATTTAGGTTCATTGTTTGAATCAAAATTTTTATCTACTAGATCGACAATTATTTACATAAATTCAGATCGTACTAAATTACAAATATAATTCATTAAAAAACCTCTGTAATCTTCCTAATATGTCTAGGGTTAAAAAATAAGAGTGAAAAGAGGACAAACTGACTGTGAAGCCACTTCATTTATAATTGTTTTTCACGAGGAGAAAATTAAGCTCATACTATTCTTAATTATAGACTATTCATCACTATTTACATTTTGTTGTTTAAAAAATACAAACCTATATGTATAACTGTTAAAAGTTTTTGATTGTCATGGCTTTTTTATCTTCACGGAAAAAAAACTGTAATGAAATTGTTTTCTTTAAATATTTTATTCTCTTTCGTCTTAATATATTAGGGGACCCGAAAGTAATGTCATTTCGGCGCATTAAATATTCGTTAGTCTTAAAAACCAATGAATTTTTTTCCCGATCCATTGCGATTCATTAAAAAGTTGTTGCTAACGAGGGTAAATACTTTATTGATTAAAAATAAAATCTTGATAACAAATATCAAATGCACCGAAACGACATTAATTTCCGGCCCACTTAATATACAAGTCGCTTTTAGCCTTGAATAGCCACTTTTTCTTTCAATACAGTTTTGATTTTTTTTTCACATGTCTTTATTTTTTATTTTTAATTCCAACAGCACATTAAAGGACAGTTGAATATCAAAAAGATAATAATAAGTCTATAAATGAAAGGGAACAGTCCAGTCTAGTAGCGTTTCCAGATTGATGTCTGTGATAAAGCAGGTCATGTAAACAGCTGAGAGAAATCCCTCTCTTTGTGGAAATCACACAATGTACAAAATGGATCAAGAACGACGTTGATGCGACATAGTTGTTTATTCAGGCAATCGTATCCAGATATCAGACGAAACATAGTGACAGATTTCATACTAGGCCACAGAGGGACAGTTAGAATCTGTTTAATCCGTGATTTATTGGAATTGCGATTTTTGAGTTCTTCGCAGTAAGAGTCCCTAAAGATGTTCCTTATTAGACATTTGTGACAGAATTATAGAGCATTTTGCCGCATAAACGTTGCCCGGGTGTGCACCACGAGGAAGTAGATCTTCTCCTCGTGATACTTTGTAAAATATCGCCAAGTAGTTTGCGATATATTTTAGAAGTACTTTTGAATAGTGTGAGAGTGGACAGTCTTGAATTTAGAGAATGAATGAATCCTTCAACTTCGTTCCCACAAATGCTGAATAGGATTGAGATCAGTATATTAATTGAACTGTATTTAGTGTTTAATTACGAACCAGATTGTAAAAAAAATAATATTAATTCAAGTAAAAAAATCAGGAAAATTTAATCATTTCTAATTTAACTAAAGAATAAAAATGCCAATTATTTCAGAGAATTTCATAAGCGATGATACCAATTATAACAGTAGAACACTCATTAGCTAATGATACACATTTCACCTTCTTAACCATTTAGCCCCATAACGGGTATTTTACACTATATTTCCTTTCCCGTAACGGTTATAACCACACCTGATTTCGCAGCAATTTTTTGCTAAACTCTTCCTTAATAAGTCAAACCTATAACAGCTTTAAAAATATAGTCTTCTTTTCCATCTCCTTGTGCTTCACCAATTTCTTGCTTATGTTTGCTTCAAAAATGCTGTTTTAGATGATTTTACTGAGGCAACGCAAAAGAGTAAAACATTCATCATGTTTTTCAAGCTTATTCTTTACCAAGAATATGATAGGATGCATTATCATATTCTTCGTCTAATGGAAGACGAAGAATTTCATTTATAGATTAACAAGAAGTATCGCTCACCAACGGGATAAATCATTAACATAACAACATGTAGTGCTAGGATAAGATGTCTGATAAAAACAATACATGAAAAAAGACGTCTTACAGCGTAGCACAACAACTCAAGTGACAACACTATTGCTCTGTAGTTCATTTACTTAAAAGTAATGGGTGGTCATAAAAATGTGGCCACTTTATCTTATCAACACTTTCTTATCATGGCTTTAAATACTTGCGGTCACTCGATGTATGAGTTGATTTTATATGTGTAAATATTGTTTTCAGCTGAGCTTTGTCTTTCAAAAAACAAGTCATACTAAAGCTGTTTTAAATACTAAATTAACAAATCCTTTAGGTATTCCCAGTTAAAATTTTATTTCTTTGATTAAAATATAACAGAAATGAATTTCAAGATTGCTCTTTTATAACCTATACCAATGCTATTAAAACTCGTAATGTGTTTCTTTTATTTCAAGAGAAATGTGTCATTTAAGTATTTTATCAAGGCAAAGTGGACTTCTGAAATCTGAGCTATAATAGCCTATTGATTTTATGTCCTACGAAAATCATATATATTTTATATTATGTAAATTTTCTTACAATGTAAATTTATATAATTTCATATTATATAAATTTTCTTATAATGTAAATTTATATAATTTCATATTATATAAATTTTCTTACAATGTAAATTTATATAATTTCATATTATATAAATTTTCTTACAATGTGAATTTATATAATTTCATAGAATATAAATTTTCTTACAATGTAAATTTATATAATTTCATATTATATAAATTTTCTTACAATGTAAATTTATATAATTTCATATTATATAAATTTTTATTAATTTTATATAATTAATAGATTTTACAAGTTGCTTCAGAGAGTGTATGGCAAAGCTTTTAGAAACTTATTCTAGAAAAATATTTTAATAATAATCATAGAAATATTCTTTCTATGATAACAAGCCAAATTTAGCGTCATTATTTGGAACCAGTAAAAATATTCCAGGGGAATAACTTAGTACTTTCTTTCTATAACAGAAGGAGTTCGATAAATCTCTAAGAGCCTGTATAATAAGACAACAAAAGCTGACTTGTATCCAGTAATTCATCTTAGATCAGATATATCGCTTGATGTACCACTAACAGCGAAAGCTCTTCCTTCTTTAGCTCTTTGATAATAGGATGACGAAAAAGTTCTCCCAGAATACAAAAAGTCATTGTTTGGCTCATTGTGTATCTCACCTTCAATGGTATCATGCTCCGATGAACAAACTATGGTTAACGTGTGACAGTCTAATCATTTTCTTATCATGGCTTTGTATAGAATGTTCGGTTAGAAGGAAAATATATGATGCTTGTTTTTTTCTCATTATTTGTTTTTTAACGATATAAAGAAAGCTACATTAAATACAAAGCACTTTTAGCGTTAAATAAATGATAAAAAATAAACTTTAAACTTAAAAAACTTTAAACTTAAGAAGAAAGCGCAAAACCTCATTTGAAAGTACATTACTGTTAAAAAATAGTAAAGAAAGTAAAAAATAGAAAAAAAAGTAATATAAGTAAAAAAATAGTTTTGAATTATTAAAAAAAATTATAACAATTCATGACAAAAGTAATTTTGTCATACTTTCACGTTAATCTTATATTGTTTGTTAGAATATCCTTTTTATAGTTAGATTTATTCACACACACACACACACACATATATATATATATATATATATATATATATATATATATATATATATATATATTGCTTTTTAGCGGAGGATGAAGCAGCGAGATGAAATTCAAATTTAACATGACAGAGAATATTAAATTCGAAAAATGTTTGTTCCTATCTTGAAATTAACTTTGAAAATTGCCATGTTTTAATGATTCCAAATGGCGATGCGTTAACTATTCGTTGTTAGTGTTGGTAGATTAATTTTGAATTTTAATGAAAATAATTAGTCATATATGCAAAGCTTTATTTTGAATGTGGGAGAAATGATATTTAGAAATACTCGGTAAAATAAGCTAGAAATGAAATGCAAAAGGAAATGTGCAAGTTCTTATTTAAATTAAACTTAGTGGTGTGTTACTAATCGATTATAATTAGAGCAGCTGTTATGGTAAATGGAATTAAATGAATAAATGTGTCGGAATATTATTTCAATACTACAATTTGTCAACACTTTGAACAATTCTGTCAGAAAAACATGCTGCAACAAGAAAAACTAAACATTTAGAAAATAATAAAATTCAATTCACTATATATTCTGCTTAAAAAGAACCAATCAGAATTCATATGAAATTTTATTTTGATGAAAAAATTTCAATGAAAAATATAGTCGGAGCTGCATTGTAAAATATTTTGCATAAAGTTTGTTTTCGAAACATTCTAATTCAGTACAAAATCATTTATTCATAACAAAAAGAGAATGATAGATTACCTTTATTATTTTCTCTAAAGATTAAAATTGATTAAAACTTTTCGGCTGTTATCGACAGGCAGGGTCAGAGCATTTTTAGCCATGCTCCAAACTCTCCCAGTCAGAACACTTACCTACTAATATTAACAACCTGATTTAGGAGTTTTACATTATTTTTCAAGCTATTGAGTGATTAAAAAATATGTGAAACTCCTAAATCAGGTATTCAGGTTGTTAATATAGGTAGGTGAGGTAATCAGGATACTCACCTACTAATATTAACAGCCTGAATTCCTGATTTAGGAGATTCACATTATTTTTCAAACTATCGTGTGATTGAAAAATATGTGAAACTCCTAAATCAAGCATTCAGGTTGTTAATATAGCTAGGTGAGGTTATCAGGGTACTCACCTACTAATATTAGCAGCCTGAATTCCTGATTTAGAAGTTTCACATAATTTTTCAAACTATCATGTGATTGAAAAATATGTGAAACTCCTAAATCAAGCATTCAGGTTGTTAATATAGCTAGGTGAGGTTATCAGGGTACTCACCTACTAATATTAACAACCTGAATGCCTGATTTAGGAGTTTTACCTTATTTTTCAAGCTCTTATGTGATTGAAAAATACTTGAAACTCCTAAATCAGGCATTCAGGTTGTTAATATTAGTTGGCTAGGTTATCAGGATACTCACCTATTAATATTAATAACCTGAATGCCTGATTTAGGAGTTTTACGTTATTTTTCCAAGTCTTGTGTGATTGAAAAATATGTGTTACATTAAATTACAACTCTATACATATTTATTTCGTTAACCAAGTTTTTGCAAATGGCAACATAAAATTATCTAATACCTCACCTTCGAGTAATGATGTGGTTATATACGCACACTTGCAGATACAGTTTCACTTACCAATATTATTGTATAAAAAAATATCAGTACCTTGAGTTACCATATAATGACGCCCTCATCACCATATAATGATGCATACATTCATTTATTTTAAAAATATTAAGCTTTTTGAGTTGGTACTTAATACGATACTTATTCCTTTCATCGAGGTAAGTAAACTCAGCTATTTATTTATTTGTTCAAATACAAAAATTAATAAACTAAAATGGGTGAATTTATTTGCCTTACGTTGTGGACTTTATTACCTGCACTGGTGAAATGAATAAGTAACAAATGAATTTTTGATTCAGATATATAGCCTTTAAATTGATACTGATTTATACTATTCATTCCATTTCCTATCTTCAAAGCTTTGCAGAATTTTTAATTTTTGTGATCAATTTATTATTTCTCATCATCATACCATATGAAAAGCGTTGTAAATACTCAACCATTAATATTTTGCAATTAATTTGGCATCATACAATCTTAAGTCTGAATGATATTTGATACTAGATACATAATCCCTCAAACGGACGAACTATATGGCCAGATAGATTACTTTCAGATACAAAGTTAAAGCTAAAATTCTATTGACACAATCAGATGAATATTTGATTAGAATTCAACTCGTATTTAAGCAATATCTTAAATAAACTGATCATTATATTACTTGAATTCAAAAGGGAAAACTATGAATGTATGAACTATGAATGATAAGAGCATGTTGTAGATAAAAGTTAATGAAATATACTATGTTTAAAAGATGTAAACAAAAAAAAATTGAGAGATGAAAACAATTACAATACAATGTTTGTACAAATGCTTAACTTCTCATGAAAAAAAAATCATGCGAAGGAAAATCCTTTTTGTTTTTGATTTTATCATGACTATATTTTAAGTTTACAAGTAAAATTACAGTAAATGGAATTTATATACCTTTATCTATTATACACTTTTGCAGAAAATGTCTATTATAATGTTATTTTGCCTATTTTAGATATAGTTTTAGTCTTTTTACAGAAAATTTTTATTAATGGTAATAAATTCGTCATTTTTAAAAAATTACCATTTTGAAAAAAAAAATCTTGACCAGTTCTGAGGAGTATTACAGTTATATTCTTTGGAATTTTTAGATATGCATTTAAAAACTATTTATGTGTTGATATAAAATCACTTTTCAATAAAATTAAAAGGATTTAAGTTCAACTTTTGTCCCTAATTACTTATTCGCTTCTTATAAATATTTTTTTTGCCGATTTATCCCATACCATTTAGTGAGATATTTAAAATAAAGATTCGAAGTCAGAGAATTGGAATAGTAGCATCTTTCATGCAATGTAATTAATTTATTAGATTAGGCTCATTGATTATGCAATAAGTTTGAATTTTGGAAAGTAAGAAAAGAAACTTCTTTTTTAACCCCTTTACGCATAAAGGCTTGGTAAATGCCTTTTTCGCCAACCATTTTTCATAACGTAAGGAAGCCATTACATCTTAAATTACGTCTTTTGATTCGCAAGCAACATTATTTTATTATAGCAAAATTTGAAACTTATTCGCTTCGGGGTTCTGTAAAAAATCTCCATACTTTTATTGACATTAGTGATGCTTAATTTAATGTGGAAATCGGAACTAATGCTATTGTGAAATGAATAGATAATAAAAAGTATGGTGTGGGTATCTATACAGCTAGACATACTGTGATAAAAAGCTTTTCACTTTTCTGTTAACTGGAAGTAAGTAAGTTAAACTATTTTTTAACAAAAACAAAATGGCAGTTTTTTGTGGTCCGCGGAAGTTGATAATTATCTAAAATAATATTAAATGCATATTTATGTTGACATATTTTAAAATACTTAAATATAACATTATTTTTAAACATATTTATACAGTAATAATGTTGAAAATAATGACATTACAATGAAAAAGTCATGGAGATTAGAAATAAATTACTTTGCATACAGTATTACTTTGCAAATAATACATTATCGATTACTTTGCATTTCCTCTTTGGCAATAATTCACTAAAAACGTCTGTGAAAAAAGTACTAAAACTGGTCAAAAACATACTCTTTAAAATCAGCCAATGTTGATCCGAACGAAGTAACTTAGCTTAAACGAATTTAATAGTTCATTACTTATCATTACTTACTCATAATATTACTTATTCATAATATTACTTATTCATAATATTAATATATAATTTCTTATTTATTAATATTTCATTATCATTGCTCATTTTGCTTACATACTATATCATAACTCATTGTAACTATGTTAAAAATAAGTATTATTTTTTTCGTGAATGCAAAAGCAAAAGACATGGTCAAAATTTTATCGAAATTCTACTTAAACTCTCAGTAGAAATTTAACCATTTTTAGTAATATTACGTTTATACGTAAGTTTTCATACTGAACGGAATTAATTCTTTTTCAAAATAATTGCCGAATAACGATAAAAAAATTATTCTACTTTTCAAAAAGAAAAGTGATTTTAGTCTTAAAAATACAGTTGCAAAATATTATTTAAACTTTTATATAACTTTAAATCTTCGCGACTTCTGTGAACGGTTCTGTTCAATGAAATATGTTAAAAATTGCTCTTGCTGTTTTAACTGAGAACTGAATATGACAGAATTGAAAAAAGATATATAATTACGATCGCAAAGAGCTTAAGAGCATTTTGAAAAAAAATTAGTTAAAAAATGTATATTTTTGTTATAGGGACCTTAAAGCAAGGCTTGCCAATATGTCAGAATCACGCCAGATTCTGGTTTGCGTGAATCATTGGCTGCCAATATACACGTTGGTTCATCAAAAGCCTAGATTAATATTGATGACAATGCATGTGGAATATGATAATATTGCGATAATTATTTATAACTAAAATTATTGAATAATTATTTATAAATGAAATATGGAGATCGTTGCTTCTATTATTATATGCTAAAAAGATAATGTAGTGGTACTTTTCGGTTTGACTGGCGCCAGGATATTCCTCTATTTTTTTCTTTTACTTATTTTTTAATTTAATTTTTCTGAGTTTAAAAATGAATAAAATGAAAAAAGTAGGTGGAGATCTACATTTTTAGCGACTTTTCAACTGCATTCGGCTATCTGAAAAGTTCCGATAAAATTAATATATAAGGATAATTTCTTTGTTTTACTTTTTCAAGTTTAAAATTTAAAAAAAAGTGTTATTTATTGTGAACTATATATGGCTGTCCTGTCTAACTACATTAGTTAAATTTTCGTTCATGAATTTCGGGATAATAGCAATGCATATTGATTTTCCAAAAGACTATTACCTATTGGGGATTTTCGAATAGTTTACCATGTAAAGGATTGATGAATATAGCTTGTTGAAATTACAATTAAATGTTTACAATCGCCTGTTTTGACTTTATAACAATGAGACCATCTATTACGAAACTATTTCTGGTACTTCTAGAAATAACATCTCATCAATTGATAGTAGATTTGGAAAATCCAATCACCAAATCTAATATCTCTAATAGGAAAGTTAATTAAAACAATAACCATTTATTTTTGTATGCTTATTGTTAATTTTAACTACGTAATAAAGAGATTTTCCATTATAATCATTGCATAATCATTTTCGACACTACTGCAAATAAAATTTCTATACCTTTGTAAAATGTTTGGTAGTTTAATGTTTCATTTTAGTTTATCTAAAAATATTTTTTCATCAATTGAAATAAGCAATAGATTAATATTAAGTTGTCATACTACCTATATGTTCTAAACATTTTATAGAACTTCAAACTTAGCGATTTTAAACTTACAAATTATGTTATAACGTTACTTTTGGCATTACTACGTAAACAAATACTACAATTTAGTAAGATATTTCGTAAAATTTTTGTAAGTTATCTAAAAAAAATTTCTTATGTAGCCAAATAAACTATAAATTATTAAATTGCCATACCTACCTACATTTTTTTAACATTTCATGAGACTTTAAACTTAACATTTTTAAACAAGCAAAGAAAATTTTAATTTTTTTACTAATAAAATAAAATTCTTAAAATGCATGGAAGCTTGATTATTGCTTTTAATTACTTTTTTAATTATTTAAATGAATGAGAGATTCTTACATTTCATTTTAGGCTTCTTCTAGCAAAGGATTTTTAGTTTTAATTTCACATAGATAATTTTTTCCCTACTCATTACTGATTGATAAACGTTACTATAAGATACATCCGGAGTATATCTATCTATTTTTCATTTGTCTTATATAGCCTTTTTTCCCTTTCTTGGATCTTTTTCGGCTTCCACTTTTGCCCTTTTATCCTTTTGGATCTTTTTTGAGTTTTTGCCTTTGGATTTTTTACCACCCTTGGAGTGACGTTTTTTATGCTCCAATAATTTATTGTTCACTCCAGATTTCTTGAGTGGCTTAATTTTTTGCGTAAATTGAGATAACTGCAAGTCCTGTGCAAGTTCTTTGATTTCAGATTCAGATTGCAAGAGATTATCCATTTTTGAGCAGTAAGAGTTATTTTGCGTAGAACTTATGCTCACAAAATTAATGAAAATTATTTTATATTTTGCATTAAAAATAGAAAAAAAACATTAGTTAATGATTATTATATGCAGTGAAAATTTAGAATAAAGTAAGTGTCGAATTATAAATAATTTAAAATTGGCTTTTCAATGTAAGTTCCGAGACTTTATAGTAACAATATACAAGCGTGTTTTAATTTTTATTTTTATATTGTGAATGCTGCCACTATATATCTTAAAAATTGATTTGTCAAATAACTAATTTTAATCCCTCTTCTTGAACAAGTTAAAACATGAGACTAAACTACTGTACTTGAAAACTGAACTAGAAGAGTGGTCTTCATTTCTCCGAAGATGTTTTGCAATTGTTTGTCCAAATATATAGTTTCATCTTGGCTTTAGTTGAGTTTAAACTAGGTGGAATATTGCACGAATGCTTGTGTTGAAAAATGCATTCAATAATTTCGAACCTAAAATGTATTCACAAAATAAGATCTTATACATATGAGTCAGTAGCATCAGAATTATTATAATAATACTTAAAATAAATAAATGGAAACAATAATAGACTATTATATAGCAAAAGCCTCTTTATTGTAGCTAAAATATTAACACTTTTGCAACTATCAGGCTGACATTTATTCATTTCGCTCTAAAAATACCTAATACATTGAGAATTTAAATGATTTTCAGAATTAAGTCAACCTATAGTTGGATACTAATTGTAACTCCAGAAGAAGTGAAGTGAATAGATCTAACCGTGCATTTTAAAACAGATTTAATTGGATACTTGTAAGCAACGTCACGCGTGTGTTTTGAACCTGATTGTCCTTTGAATTTGCTAATACCACGATGACATCACTTTCAGGTATCCACTTATTTACTGTAGCACTTGTGCACACACAATTTGGCTGTAATCATTGTTATTGTCTTCGGTTATTTGCTTTTATGGTCCCTGTCAGAAATATATACGGATTTTGGGTTGAAAATTTAACACTTAAAGGCGAAAATATATCATCGAAATTTAATAAAATGATATTGATTTTAATCAATCAACAACACTGTAAAAAAGTTAGATGTGTAGCTGCCACCGTATTTGCTGTTGAGGTAAATACAATTTTTTTTACAGTGCATGTAGTCACGTTTCTTATTTACTTTTAGACTGTTATAGTTTTATTCCTTTGTGTTTGTTTATTTACTTATAACACATATTTTCTTCATTAGAATTGATTTATGGCTTCATACCAAAAGCATTCGTTTAAAAAACAATCACATTTATAATAATATATTCCATCTACTTCTTTGAAACAATTTTTATTTCTGCAATTTCATCTAATTTTTACTCGATAACTTTAGTTTTGTACTTAAAATGCATTTAGTTTACTACAACCCATTGGTTTGAACGTTTTTCACCTTAGCTGAACTGCTTTCGTCATTAATCAATCATTTCATTACTGATCATCTGACATTGTTTGCTATTTTTAACATAATTTTATATACCACTCTCTAATTTGGTTTATTTCATTTAAAAGTGTTTTTAAGAATTCAATTTACAACTTCTTTTTTAAAAATACATTTTATTACAATTAGAATTTCTTCAACTTTTCTAACTATCTAGAATGCACAAACATTAATAGAGTGCTGCTCTGAATAATATCATTTTTAAGCGCTACAAGTATTTTTTCTTTTCACTTTACTATCCTTCATAATTTCAATTACATTGCAACATAAAGATAACAATAAGTTTTTTTATTTATTCTTCCGATATAAAATGCGGTTCTTAGGATCTGAGAAAAAAGTATGGTCAAAACTACTTGAAAATGGTAAAATTTACCGTATTTCTGGATTTATGGGAGCACCAAAAATCTAGCTAATTTATACCAAATCGTTTAGGTAATGATTGTTGGTAAAATTAACAGTATAATATGTTTTTATAATAGGTGTTGAAATTTAGAAAATGAGGTAAAATTGTGTAATTTTATCATGATGCCTCAGACTATAGCATAAAAAACATTTATTCAGATAAATTTAATTTTCAGTTTTCTGTTTTTTACTAAATGTGGGGTAATAGGAACTATAATTTTGAATTACAGAATTTTTGGTAAACTGTTACAATATGAATGGAAAAATTAACAAATGAATTTTTTAAACACTGAATACTTCGGCTTTTCATACAAGAATTATAGTTCTTTGAACCAGGAATGTCATTATCATATACATAGTAATTTCATAAGAATTTTTTTCTCCGGGTGACATTGTGTTATTAAGTACCTAACGCACTAATAACAGGTACCTATTAAAGGTTTTGTGGTAATGGAAACCTAAAATAAATTCCCCTACATTTTTCTAAAATAGTGAAGTTTTTTACTTTATGTGTGACGAAAAAAATTCTCTTTTCTTTCAAAAAGAGATTTTAAAAAAGTTTTAATCATTATTACATTTACTTATATTATTAGAAAAGATTTTAAAAAGATTCATGAAAGGTATGGTTTTCACCTTTTACATTTTCTGTTGGTAAGTGAATCATTGATTTTTTCGATTTCTAGTATCACAGTGTTCCACGTTTTTCTAAAACAGAAAGTTAATGCTTAACTTAATTTGTATTTTGTATATTATAATTCTACGCAAATTTATAAAAGAATTTTTAATCATTTTTCGAAATTGAATGTAGGGCTAAATTGATTTTTTTTAAAAAATATTATTCAACTTTACTCAATAATCATGTTTACAGCTTGGAATTAGTCACAATTTATTTCATTAAGAAAGTAACAAATAGCTAACAAATTAATGAAGTAAATATTAACTCGTAATAATATTCGATTTTTTTAAAAACAAATCCAGCTTTAAATAAAACAAATTTTTTACGGTCGTGTTTTAGAAAAAAAGAAATACTGTCAAAATACAGTCGTGCTAACGGAAACAAAAAATTAAGCAAAGAGTAAAAGTATTACGTTTAACATGATTACCAGATTTAACAGAAAATTTGTTTAAAAAAACGGTTTCAGTTAAATTAAGTTGAAGAATTCGTTTGACAAATTCCCTCTTCAGAAAGCTACAATTATTAAAAGCAACAAAAAATTCACAGAATATACTATTTAACATCAGTGTTATTTTTATTACTGTAATTTAAAAAATCGCAGATAGAGTTTTCCTTTTTCATTTATCGAGTTTTGCTTAAAATGACTTGATACCGATTTTGCTTTAAGTTAATTATTTTAAATAAAATATTTTGAAGAAAAAAAATTTCTTTCAATGAAATAATCTATTAATAATACTTTTGATTTTTCATAACTTTCTCGGTAATTTTATTTGTTTTATCATAAGAAACAGATAATCGAATATTATCTGATTTACGAACGAAAAAAATACATACTAGTTTTATTTCTTTCATCTTTCGAACAGGAAATAAATTTACTGGAAAGAGTCAAAACTTTCAATTCTATTCAAATGAATAAAAAGCTTCCGGCACATGGTGCATCGCTTGCAATAAGATGCGATATTAAATACGACTAAGACTGAGGCAGAATTGTTTAGTTTTGCTAATTAAGTTAAAGCTAGAGATCAAATTGATTTGAACAACAAAACAGAGATAAATAATTTGAAATTAAGTTTTATTTTTGACGATTGTATAATCTTTCTAGATAATGTAAAAAACGGAATCATTGGTAATCAATAAGGATCTTAAAGGGGGAAAAAATATGAGTTTTTGCATACACTTGAAACAATTTGATTATTCGAAATTTAATTTTGATTTTCTTCAGACATTTATTTGCAATTTATTGCAAGTAGTGTCAGTAGATTAGCTCTTGTTTTAGCAATGTCAATTTATTTAAATTTGAAAAGGATTTAGTAAGAAACGTCTCATTAGTTGTGCATGATTAAGAGGTACAAAATGCTTTTGAAACAGTTGCTATAATTATAAATTTGAAATTCATTAAAAATATTAGCCACTGCTCATTTTGTTTAGTTGTCATTCAAATTGCTAATATTCTTAATTGTAATTAATAGATTTATTTAACTTATTCTGATAATAAGCACACTGGGCTAATGATTTGTCACGCCTTGAGTAATCATTTAGTTAGGCTTAAGTCAAAGGTGTTTCTGTGATATTTTGGGAGTGTTTCTCTTACTATAGATTATGGACACCCACTAAGATGAACAGTTACTTGAGCGAACATATTTATTTTATCATTCTGGATGAGCAGGTGTTGCTTTACAATCAATATCTTTTTGATGAATATGTTGTAGAAAGCCCAATTGTTTATAATTTCTGAAGAAAATTCATGGAGCTGAAATAAAGACAGGTTTCATAAAAACTTGTACATCCTATTATATTGTAATTGGATTGTAAGATCACATCGACTAAATTACCTTGAAAAAAGCTTTAAGTCAAACGATTTGATTTAAATTAGACACTTTAATTTTTGATAAGAATTCATAACTTGATTAAGAATTTTCTTTTCAGAAACTGAAACGGTCTCGTTCTCGAATAATATTTATTCTTGTATATAGCTAACTCCTCCTCCCCAACTTATTTTTCTCTCAATCGTCTGAAATGCAAACTATGCCTCTGAAAAATAAATTTTTCGGAAACAATTTTCTGTTCTTTTTAGAGTTTTGTGTTCCATTTTTCTTTTATTGCTTCATTTAGTATTCTCCCTAAAAGCAATTCTTTTCCAATATGCTGACACTTTAACATTTGTATTGTTAACGCTTTTTCAGGTTTATTTCAGAAAAGGAAAAGTTTTTGTTCGTAGCCAAAAGCAAAGAATTGTGAATAGAAAAGAAACATAAAACCTCGCAGATTTCAATAATCTTACGCGTGGAAAAGAAAGACTATAATAAATATTTTATAAGTCATTTCAGATGATCAAAAGCTATATTAAGGATTTTGTGCTTGGCATTTTTCTGAAAACAAGAGCCAAATTCTTGTTCATTTTAACCATAAAACAGGGAATTTTTCTGTATTGACAATTCCATTTCATTTCACTGTTTGATTTTCTTTTATTCTACAGTTTCGAGATCTAATGTTATATTTATTCTATTTGCTGAAACAAACAGATTTATTATTTCTTTATTCAAGCTATTGTGGTACCTTAAAAATTAAAGAAGAAAATAACTCTTAAAGAGTTTTCGTGTGTTAGTTTTATTTTTATGAAATAAACAAAATAACATTTTCTTTTTAGTGTTATTAACGATGATATATCACTTTCGAACTTTTAAACAGTTTTTTAAATATGAAGTTGAGAGCTTTTTATTTAAAGATCATTCTTCCAAACCAAATAAATAGGAAAACGTAGAAAAGGCAATGAAACAATATCGTGCTTATGATTAAAGTGTAAATTCTAATGTTTTCTTAAGGCTTTCATGCACGTGGATTTAATAACCTTTTTTTGTTTTTAACTAATTTATTAGCAATGTTCACAGTGTGTATATGTCGCCAATTAATTTTATTTTATATTATTTTGAAAACCGGTGTTGAGCAGCTGAAAAAAAGGCGTGTTTATTCAGGGAAAGCACGTTTTGGTGTCTGATTTCGTAATTTAAAATATCGTCTGCTCTTATTTATTTGTATATTTGAGGTCACCTCTTATAGCCATTAAGATGTAGTCTTAGAAAGTGAAAATCCGATCTTTAGATCAAAGGTAATTCAATGTGATTCGTTTCTTTTTTAAGCACTGTACTTATCGGTAAGGGACTGATGGAATGCAATGAGCCAACTACGCTCAGTACAATAAGCCTAAGAAATGACATCCATACTTTGCCGGATGCCAGATTTTTAAATTAGCCTTCGACATAATTTTTGTTTAACGCGGAGAATTTTTTTTAAAATTTATAGTTTTTGTTAACTTTTCCAATATTAAGCTTTGGCGACATTTCAATTTTGTTTTTGAGAAAAAAGTCAAATATTTGTATAGTTTATGCTACATTAGTTATGCTACATTCCATTATGATTAAAACATCATTAATTAATATTAAATATTCATATCGCTTGGCGAAACAAGTATTAAAAAAAGTTTCATCAAGATAAAAATGTTCAATTAGTCATTTATTGATTATTAAAATGTACTAGAGGGACTGGAAAATGATCTCGTTTCTACACATTTCATTCATTTGTTATTTATTAGCTCATTACGTATTTCAAAGCTGCGCCTAAGACATTTTGAGATTAGAGTGACTTGTTTACTATACTTTTGTCTTTTTTTTCAATTTATGGTAAAATGGAGAGCCTTATACAAGCAGAGGTAAATATCCGGCATTGTATAGATGTTAAGTTTCATAAAGACATAACACAACAGTTGCTTAAAACGTGTGCTATGTTATCCCAGTACAATAGTTCGTTAAGGCCAAAAGTGGTTTTCTAAGTTTAAATCCAGAAATTTTGAGCTTTCCGATTTGGGTCAATCAAGAAGACTAACCATGAAAATTGTCCGATGTAGAGCTTGTTCAGTCTTATTTCAAGGCTCCAATACAGTTCTACTGTTACAACAGCACCATTTACTGAGGAGCTCTCTAATAAACAAGATGAACATTAATTGTCCTGCAAGCCAGTCGTGCTTGCATGATTGTTAATTGGAGCTTACTGTACTGTAAGCTATTTTTTGTAAATGTGAATATATTTATTAATTAAAAGGTTCATTACTACATTTTTCGTCAATTTCTCAATAAATTACCAGTGCCTTTGGATTCGCATAAAACAGCCTCTGGATTCGTATAAACAGAGCTATTGATTTTCCTTCTATTCCTTTCACTACAATACTTCCTAAGAAACAAAAAAAATTTGTATGATTTTGAAAATTTTTTGCCGCCAACTCAAAAACCAATTGATTTTTATTGATCCAGTATTAAAAATTTTGCATATTGGAGGGCGAAAGGTTGATGATAACTAGGTTGATTATACCTTTTATTAAAATAAAAGTTTCCAAAAATAGGGATTTAAAGGGAAAAAAATTGAGCAATTTTTATTATTACGATACTCTTGGAGAATTATGTAAATTCTTTGGTGCACTTCTAAAAGTGTACTACTGTTTAAATGATTTATTTCAATGCACATGCCTAAAGTCATACTGCTTTAATTATGACGCAATAATTATTGGCATTGAAATATATAATTCCTTTGTTACAACCTGAAGAAAAAAAGTCTATGTACAATTCTAGGTCCCTATCTGACCCCATTAAACATTTATTTGCAGATATCTTAATTAAATTGCCTATTTGCAGAAATCTAAATTAAAACGCATAAATTAAATTGCCTGTTACATTATATTCTCAGTGGGATATCATTGAAACTTCTCATTGTCATGATTTTGAATATTCAATAAATATCATTCCCTTAGAGTAAATGTTTGAAATTCATGAAAGTCGTAAACTTGTAAAATACTTCAAAATTACCATACATTTTTAATAAAGGACATAATAAACTTTGGAGATCAGATTCTTTGATTAAGTCATAATTTTTGAAGTCTTATTATTTTAAATGTTATTATCTTAATTTGATCTAAAGTCCTATACTATGCAGTATGATTATTTAAAAATGTTTTGTGTGAATCCTTTTCTTGAGTTTTGTATCGTGCAGCTATAAAAAAAAACTTTTAAAATTTCCAGTCATGAACCAGTTTTACTACCTTCCGATATTGTTTCTGCTTAGATCAATGCTAGAAATGCTTAAAATGTAGAGCCCTGGAATGAAAACCATTTATTCTGTGATTTTAAGTTTTCTAAAGATAGAACAAGACAGTTGGGTCAGAAAATTTCTTATTTGACTTTGTTGAAACCACAGAAGAATGTGTGGGAATGAAATATGATATGCAATGTTAGAAATTTCTGGGAAAAAATAGTTAAATAACAATTTATTTAATTATTGTTATACCATATTCAAAGAAAACTGCCAAATGACTGAAAATAAGATGGTATTCAAACTGTTAATTGTGAGAAAAACCGTTTATTAACTGCTTTCACCAAATACGATTACACAACCAGAATTTCATCGCACTAAGTAAGCACAGCTAATGAAGCTACTTAGTTCCTTGAAGCTAAGTATATTATAGCCGAATACTATTAGAATACGATACTGTCATTCAAGTACAGATGGTGGAACAATAAAGCTGCTTAATACAAAAACAGTTTAGCATTACCCATCTCTTACGACAGGTGAAACAACCAGATAATCTAAATAAATCACATTCGAGGATTAATTTGATAAAACATAACTGTATCCCAATCTAACTCCAATACCCATTACCTAATAAAAAGCCAACCTCCAATGTTCAATTAAATTTCTCTTTTGCAGTTTTGAAATCATGCTAGTTGTAAATGGCAAAAAACCGTATAGTCACATATTTATGGTTTTAAAACCATACACTAGTTGTAAATGGTTTCAAAACCGTAGAAGTAAAAATTGTTCTTTACCGTAAACTTCGCGATTAATTAGATAGACAGACTGCATCCGATTATATTATAATTTTAGAATTTAAATTCTAACAGTGTAGTGCATAGACTTTTCACTATGGCCGATACATGTATTCAAACCGAAACAAATATGTATCTACAATCTTTTTCCATGACTAATACATATGTTTGCAATTTTTAGCAACTGCAAATATAAATATATCCTACTTTAAAAGGGACTAATTTGCATACTTTTAGTTTTTTTCTATAAACTATATCTTACTATGTTCCATATTCTATTTTATCGTTTGAAATTCGTGTTTGACCGATGTTTTCCAGCATAAAAGTACTAAGGGAAAAAAACAGGAGTTTTTGAAATGCGTAGTGGAAGTCATAAGCAGATGGCAGCGTTCCGGGATAGTGACCCTCAGCGAGTAAACACTTCGCCATTTTAGTAACTACGACACAGTGGAACAAGCAACGGCGTGCGTTCATCATAAAAAAGTTTTATAAAAACAGTGATCGTTTGGAAGCTGTGCTGAAGACAAATACACTTTTAAAACTTAAAACGTCATGGCACCAAATAATCACAACACGCTATAAAAAGTTGGATTATTAATATTGAATGAATGGCTCTAACGAAGATGACCAAGATAACAGGATGACCAAGAAGAGCTCGTCAATGCCGTACAGGAGGACAACATCTAAGGGGCGTAATGTCTTTAAGAATAAAACGATTTAAAAAGTTTTTGTGTCACTCTGTGTTACTGCTGAACAAAAAACACCAAAATACTTAATATTATTCTTAACTCTAAGTTAAAATGGCTTATAAAAATAAAATATTGCTGTTGGAGAGCAAAAAAAAAATAAATAAATAAAGACAGAGAAAAAAAATCTGGTGAAATTATTGTACTGCATGATATTGATATTTCTGAAGAAAAAAAACATTATTCTTGTAATAAAACCGAAACATATGGTATTTAATCCTAAAATAAGGTAATTTTTCCTTTCATGTGGAAACGGTTTTCAGAATACTCTGGTTTTCAATATTATAGTTCTTACAACCACACATTTAGTAAAAATACAAAACTTGAAAGTATATTGAACTGAATAAATAGTTTTTATGTCATGCTCTAATGTATCATGATAAAATGACCATATTAACTACATTTACCGAATTTTATCACATGTTACAAAACAATATTTTATTGTTAATTTTACCAAAAACATTACCAAAGCAGCTAAGTAAAAAACATGCAAGAAACATGACAAATTTTACCATACACTGGTATTTTTGACCAGATTTTTTTTCTCAGTGTAAAAGTTGAAATTACAACAGGAAACTGAGAAAAAATAATGATTGCGACACGTTACTTTTTGTAATGAGGCAAGATTACTAATTCAAACGCAAAATCGAATTCTGAATTACCAACCTATCCTATGCATAGCTAAAATCTTCAGCTCTTCTTATATCACAGTATTTTTCTTTATTCATTTTTTTCCTGTTGTTGATTTAATTTAATAACTTAATACCATAAAATCTACCAACATAAAAAGTGTTATTCCCATGATATAACTATAACCCTACTTAAATATTGAGTGTCATTAAGAAAGTAAAATTCATTTTCATTTCAGCTTAAAGTAGTACTTTAAAAATAATGAGCTCCAAGTATTTGTAAAGTCCAAAACTCAATTACAAGGTAATTACTATTTTAATTAATTATCAAAATGTCAACTTAATTACTTTGACAGTATATAATAATGAAATGACTTTGTGCGAACATTGCGTTCGTTACTCTGTACCTTTTCGTTGCAAAACTTATTTCGTTAAATTTTACAGCTAGCACTTTATATATGCTTTAATGTGGAAGAAAGTAATTTAATATTCAGAGATTTTTATTATTACAGATTTATTTTGATGTTCTCCGAGTAGAAGGTTTGAGGTGTGAATAATAAATGTTAAATTATCCTTTAATGCATATGATAAATTTCCTTTTTATTTATATTTATGGGTTAAAATGTTAAATCACATATTGAGCAAATAAGTATCATCAAAACTGACAGAATATGGGATTATTTACCGTGTTTTTGACTATGGGAACACCAAAAAGCTCGGTAATTTTCAACAAAGCGCTTTAGTAATGATTTCAGATGATTTTGGCAAAATTAACAAAAAAATATGGTTTTGTAATATGCTATAAAATTTGATAAATGGGGTAACTTTTTGTACATTTATAATGATACTTTAAAGCATATCATGAAAAACATTTCTTTCGTTAATTGTACTTTTCTGTTTTGTATTTTTTACTAAAGGTGAGGTAATAAGAACTATAAATTGGAAAACCAGAATTTACGACAAACCGTTACCACATAAACGCAAAAATTACCGAATGAATAGTTTAAATACCGTATATTTTGGTTTTATTAACCAGAATTATGGTTTCTTTGACCAGAAATGTTCATACAATACAGTTTGGTAATTTTACAAGAAATGTTTTCGACGTGTCTAACAGTTCATTATGCTAAATACGTTAATAAGCATTTAAAACAGGTAATATGTTTGAATAATTATCAATAATTAATTTGAGACCATCGCAAAAATAAGTTTCCTAAGTACACTAGAAGAAAACAAAGCAAAATTCAGTCAAAAAACAAAACAAAGAGAGAAAATTAAAAAAAATCCTGAAATTTCATCATATTTCATACGCTACATTTTCAAGTTAAATGATTCATCCAGTTTTAAAAAGATGTATTTTTACAAATATGATTACAAAGGCGACCGTTAAACTTCTCGTAAATACTACAAATCCCCTATGTCAGCACCCTTTGTTACTCAGCACATTTGCAAATAGTGAATTAGCTCAATCACTACGTTCAATAGAGTGACTCTGCCACTGTCTATCACACACCAAAGCTATGTTTCTGTAGAAATGGGGATACATAAACTTTGCCATTGACAAATCTTTCTTTTATCTTATGAAAGTCTATCACATATGCTTGTAAAAATACAATCATGTAACTTGATGAATCATTTAGGATAACCTTGTGTAACACCCAGACTAATTATTTCTCTGATTATTTAAAACGAACTTATCGAGCCGTGGTGGCTCAGGAGATAGAGCGTTCATCTTCCAATGAAGTGAACCGGGTTCGAATCCCAGCAATGGCTGGCCGATACGAATACCGCTCCCGGCTCACACCGACCACATTGCTGACATAAAATATCCTTAGTGGTAGTCGGATTATGGGTTAGACTCCTCTTGTCGTCAGGCTAACCGTGGGAGGTTTTCGTGGTTTTCCTCTCCATGTTACACATATGCTGGTTAGTTTCTTCAAGAAGTCCTCCACGAAGGCATATTTTTCCCAATACTTGATCCAGAAGTTTCCTTGTCTTCTGGATAGGGTTAAAAATTACAAGGCTACGGAGTTGAAAGCTATACGGAATAGTCGTAAACCCAAAATATGGGTTGACTGCTCAACGGCAGTTATAAAATGAAAATAAAAACAAACTTATCAGTTAGTCGTAAATATCTTTTATTAAAAGTAGTAAAAGAAAAATTTGAATGGCACATAAAAAAAGAACATAGAATGAAAACTTAGAAAGAAAAAAAACGTAAAAAAATGGCAATTTATGTTCTGTTTTATTTGTTTATTACTATTTTATTTTTATTAAAGAATTTCTTATATTTAGTAACACTTTTTTATGTAATTTTTAAGAATGTAATTCTATATGACAAAATACAAATTTTGAACGAAATATTTCCATACTTCTTGAGAAATCAAATATTATATACACGCTTTTTTGCAACTTATAATAAGTCAGAGGTTAAATAGATTTCGACAATGCCAAAACCTATTCCCACCTCAGTCACATCAGCTCATCTTGATGCCTTGGAATCCTTTCATTCATATGAATGCCGATTTCTTTGTTAACAACAATAGTTCCTTACCTCCTATTCACAGAGAAGTGGAAATGCATTTTACCCTGATTTACACCTCTCGGCCACTGTGGTTTTTCTGGTTTTGCTTCTCACCTTTATTTTTCATTTTCGGTCAACAACTTTACTTTTTATTTTACAAATCACTTTTTTTCCTCTCATTCACTTCTGGCAAATCTGGAAAATAAGCACCTATTTTTAAGAGCTTGAGGCATGTCGATTGTTATTTACAATTTATACATTTGATGCGAATGAAGCTTTTAATCTAGTAAGTCAGAGACTATTCAATCGATTGCGCTCAGATTTTGTAATTTGTTATGTATTATAATCAAATTTTGTAATTTTCCTCGTATTGAATTTAAATTTTGTGAATAAAACTGCATATTTTAAGTCGCACATTATATGGGCGTGTAGTTTGCTTAATATCTTAGGCATTTAATTAATCAATACTGTAAATTAATAGCCACACCTTAACTTATGTTGCTTTCTTTTTTTTCACTTTTCTTCCTTCACACTAAGAAAATATGCTTAAAAAATTCAAAAACAATGCTAATCTCGTAATTCTAAAGGAAAGCTTGAACTCCCTTGAGAAATTACAAATGTACCACAACGATATCTTTCTTCGTTTATATTTCGTTAAATATATATTGAAGTACAATTTTTATGTCCTTGTTTTAGGATTCTCTCGGGATAACTTTATAGTGTTGTATTTTTTCACGGGACTCTTGAGAATTAAAGAACAAAGTGCAAATACTTAACGTAAATGAAAGAGGGAAATAGCTTTTCTTGATAGACGTAACCTGAATTTCTACGATGAAAAGTTACTTGATAATGAATCGATGGTCAAGATTATTGCCAATGTCAACACACTGACGCTGCTAGAATTTTCATTCTGAAATTATGGTAAAATAACCGGCAGCTGTCTTACCATCTAATTAACGGTAAAGTTTATGGTAAAGATTTTTTTTAAATCTTTTTGGTTCTGAAACAATTTACAACTTGTATGTTTTAATTAAATCATTAATAACAAACTATTGTGGTTTTTAACCATTTACACATAGCATGGTTTCTAAACCATAAAAAAGAAATTTAACTGGCATTGGATATAGTTTAGAAACTTTGTGATACTACCATCTATACAGGAATGAATGTATCGAATTCTAACAGCCCTGGGTTCTTGAATTGGACAGTGCGGAACACTAGAAACTCTTCATGTGTTGTAGGGAATGGGGTAAATATTGTGGCGTCAACGCTGGGACGAACCCCCGTTCTGTCGGTCATGAGATTAACAGATTAACTCTCTCGGTTATATGTGTACTCATCTGCGTGGAATTAAAAGGCTTCATTTGGAGAGTTTAGATGGTGCAAGGAAATTATGGTTGTTTAACCGTATTAGGTGAATGCAGTTAATAAATGGTTTTTCTCACAGTTAACAGTTTGAATAATATCTTATTTATGATTATTTGATGGTTTTGTTTAAATATGGTAAAATAACAACTAAATAACGGATCAGATTTTTTCCGATAAACTCATCATATTTTTGAAAAAAGCAAAAGGTAAATCGGTGGGAAAGAATAACAATGCATTCGATTTATAATAAGTTAATATAGTTGTATCTTTAAAGTAGTTTTTCTTAAAAACAGAATTTAAAAAAGCGAATAAAATACTTGTTTTCAACAGAAAAATGATTTCGAGAAATCAAAAATTTTCGAAACAAGAATCCAAATTGCATGTTCTATAATAAACTTGAAATAAAAATATTTTATTGTATGAATTTATAGCAATTTTTATTGGAAATAGAAATGTTTCACTATTTGTTATTTTTATAGAAGGAAGTAATTTTATATTTTATCAATGCCAGGAAAATACGAAAGATCTCAAGATTGCTCAAAAGAAAAAGAAAATTTTTATAATTTATTATGAAAACTGCTGGATAAAAAGCGAGAAAAATATTGCATCCTATTTGGCAAATATTAATTCACAGCACTAGTTGAAAGAACTATAGATTTCTATTTCAAATAAATTTTCGCAACGTTCGAAATATCAAGCGCAACAATAAGTTTGATTTAAATAATCACTACTATTTCATTTCAAAATAAATGCAATAGATTTGTTTTATTTATCTAAGGTTCATCTTTAATATGTTAAATATGTTATTTATGTTATTATGTTAAATATGTTATTTAATGTTTCTCGGAACAAAATAAAGAAGCATTTTATAATTTAAGTTGAAGAATTGGCTTAATAAATATTTTTGGGATTTTTACCGAAACAAATCTTTGGCCTATGTATTTCTTTAGTTTAATACTTCTAAATAGGAGAATTAATAAAAGCAAAAGAAAAGAAAAGTAAAAGCAAAGTAAATAAGATGTTAATTGTCTTGTCAAGAACAAGTATTGAATAGAATATGAAATTACAATAACTATTAAAATGTGACATTTCTTTGAGAAATTTGATATGATTTGAGAAATATACATATTCAGAACATAAAGACTCTCAGGAAGGAGAAGACCTACTTGTAATTTTTATAAAAACATGTAATCAACAAGAAATGATATTTTTATTTAAAAGACATACCTAATAAATGTATTAAGATTTGTAAGACGTTTCCGTATGAAAAAGCATAAAAAAGTTTTACAGTAAAAAATTTTGTTATTTTAACTAGTCTCATTGGAATATTTAAATAGTTCAAATTTTATAGAATAAAGAAGAATGTATTTATTGTATTCAGTAAAAATTTATTTAAAATATTCCGGAACTTAATTTATGAATTTTTAAAACTGTAATGTGTAACACATTCTTTTTGCATCCTTTTTTACGTGTGTACGAAATTTTACTTATTCTAACATTCATGTTTCTCAATGCATCGTATATGTTTTTATCATTCTATTTCAAGTTGTTGTTTTTTTAATACTAATTTCTTTCGATAAAAAAGTCTCTGAGAAAAGATAAATGTCTGACAAAAATCTGAAGTGTTTTGTTCTTTTTACCTTCATTAATATGTTTTTCATGTATCGTGAAACAATCTACTTTACTTGAGTTTAACTTATTCACATAAAACTATGCTTCTTTTCTGTGATTTGCTCATGAATTTTTTTAAAATTTTTTTTTAATTTGTTTTCGTTCTTTATTTTTTAAGCATAAATTATTTATTTAAATAATCGAAAGACAAAGAAATATTTAAAATATGCGATGTTCACACATTTTAAAACATTCATTCATAATAACAAAACTCTTTATTTTTCTTAAATAAAAATGTGTCCTTTTCATAATTGCAATAATAAAAATATTGATATAAAAAAAGCATTTTAATATTTAAAAAAAAATAGTAATAACTTTCATTCGTGTATGCCTCTTGCTGATTTACTACAGTGATACTAAAATTATATCCATGTTCAATTATAATAAAATAATATAAAAATATTAAATGTTATAAATGTATAATATATAAATGTTCAATTATACTGAAATGTATATATAAAATGCATATTTATAAGTCAGGAAATGGTGATAAGTGCTTGAACAGTTTTATTTTACATTTTACATTTTAATTAAAAATTAATTAAAAACACAAATGCCATGACAATGAATAACGTATTTGGACAAACTCTTTCTTGTAGAGAATTTTTGATTGAACTTTCATTTAATTTGCGTTAAATTAAGAGAAATTATGAAAACCTCCCTTATTTAGTCCAATAGGATTTAATATTTATTTAACTACAAATTTTTTTGCCGTTAATATGGTAAGGTCAGAGATCGGATTGGCAATTTTAATTTTATTTACACTGTAAAGGTTTCCGGAACAAATTACAGTATAAAAAACCGCCACTTTCTATGCAACATCCGCAAAATCCATTTTGCCGTAAAACCCATTTTTACCGTAATTTTTACAGCATTCAATTAGAGATATTCGGAGATATTACTGTAATTATTGTTGTTAAAATTTGAAAATTTTGAATTTTGAAAAAATATATTTTGGAAGTGATCCGTGTTTTGAAGATTTTGCCGATATTGCACAAAAAGACATCGGTGTTCCATGCTGAATTTCATAACCATAAATTATTAAAATTTCAAATATAGTATTTTATAGTTATTTCGGCTCAAATTAATGCAAAATGCTGAAAAAAGTATGAAAAATATGTTTAATAAAAATTCTGTGTCTAAGACTTAAATGTTGCTACTGATCAAGTGGGTAGGATACAATATAATTACAAAAAAATAGGTAAGGTAAACTATAGTCAACTTAAGTAATAGTACTACTTAACCGAGTAAATTTCAAAATCGACAGTAAATTCCTTTAGATTTCTGAGAACGACAAAACAGAAACATTTAATATCACAAAAAATTTAAAATTTAAACCCAAATGTATGCATATCAATATTTTTGAAACTCTTTTCTTAAAAATGTAACTGTATCACACTGCAAATTTTTTTAAAAAAGGTTAACATTTTACAATAGATCCTTAAAAATATTATTTATGTAAGAGCTAGTAACTTTGAACATAACTTATATGAAATGCATTAAAAATTAATCAATTATTAAAAAAAGCCTTAATTTCATGAAGTCTGAAAAATGATTTTAATAAAAAACCACGAAAAGTTTACTAAATATGAATATTCGGTTAGTTTTGCTGACAAAAAGTCCCTTAAAACACTTTATAATTCACACAGAAAAACAAAATTAACTTTTTACTTACTTGAGATTGCTTTCTAATAGTAAATCAAATCCATAAAGGAAATTCAGTACCTTTAAACAAATACGTATGAAAAATACATTTATTTAGTTACTTTTTAAAGATTCAGAACAATTTCGGGTCTAGCTCATGTCTATCTCTTTTTTATCAAGACAAATTGAGAGCCAGTGAATTTCTTACTTTGTAAAGAGAAAGGAGATTCACCTGGAATTTGCATGCCAAAGTTACTATACCATCGCCTTAGAGGACTTCCAGTTGATGGATTATGCAAATTCACGTTTCGTATCAGCCAGAAAGATTTTTGAAAATTCTAGATTTAGTTGTTACATTCAGTATAGCAACAACTGTTTGTTGAGAATGATTTAGCAATAGTAAAGGTTAAAGGTTTAAAAAATGTAATCCTTTTTTTAAAAGAAAGGGTATTCCTTTTATTCCTCAAAAATTCCTCTTCAACAATTTTTTTATCCCAAAATCGTTATGAAAATCCGTATCCATAGTTTATGTTAAAATAAATAAATAATATATGTTTTTTTAAATGGTCATTAATTGTTATTTTGATAATTTCTAACATCAGTCAACTTTCTTCAAACATCGTTACTTTCAAATTTTCCTCTCTCATTTTCAGATATAGGAGTGTAACCTCAGCGTGAACTAGATTATGAGCATAAAAAGTGCCATTTGAAAGATGGTTAGTTACTGGAGTTGAAAATTAAACATCCAAATATCATAGTTTCCTTTCTTCTTTTTAACAAAATTAACTGTTTTTCAGAATGAGTACGCTTCCTTTCAAAAATAACAACGATCAAAATAACAACGATTTCAAAAATAACAACGATTGAAACAACGACCAATGTTCAATTTCGCAGCCTTGTAATTTTGAACCCAATATAGAAGACAATGGAACTTCAGGATCAAGTAATTGGACAAATTTTCCTTCATTGAGGACTTTTTGAAGGAATTTACCAGCATTTGTGTTTCATGGAGAGGAAAACCACGAAACCTCTCATGATTAGCCTGATGACAAGGGGACTCTAACCCATTGACCTTCTACCACTGAGGATATTTTACACCAGCACTGTAGTCGGTGCGAGCCGTGTGCAGAATTCGTATGACCTAGCCATCGCTGGGGTCTGAACCTGGTTCACCTCATTGAAAGGCGAACGCTTTATCCTTCGAGCAATCACGCCTCTATTTCAAATATAATGTATATATAGAAAAAACTAACTTCAAAATGCCCCTATTTTGAATAGTGGCAATTTTATGGCGGTAATCGTGTTTATGTACAAAGCCCTGCTAAATAAAATGGCGCCGGACAAGTAATGCAAACATACACATGTTAACATAGAAACAACACATAACGTAAAAACATGTAACAAAAGCTACATAAAACATAATTAAAACACACCGATGCGAAATGGCATATAATTAAAACATACATACGAGATGAAAATAATTGGGAAAAGGAAATAATTAGGAAGTGTAAAGTAATTAGGTTGGCATAAATGAAATAACGCATCCCGGGGACCAACTTTGCGATAGTTGAAGGTGACTTCGAAATATAGATTAACCTAAATGATTTACTTCACTGGTATTTCAATAATAAAATAATCACCATTTTATTAATATTATTGTTTAATTGCTTTAGGAAATGATGCGCACTTTAATATAAAACAAATTTTCTTTAACATAAACTCATATCCAAAATAATGTTATCCTCAAACTATATATCCATCCAAATTCCATGTAAGCTTTATTTACAGATTTAGTTCAAACAAATATAGAATTATGTAATACATCTGAAGGAAAAGATCAGCTCATCGCTTGCGTTGAAAAATCAATAAAAATTAACCCTTAAATGCAAAATTAAACTAAATAAATCAAAAGAGAAAGAAATTATAAATAATAGAAAAATAATAAATTATAAAAAAAATAATAAATAGTTGAGAGAAGAGAATGTGTGAACATTTTTCTCGCTTAATTTTTGGAGACTTAGAAAGAAAAGAATGATTCATGAAAAATATTTTAGTTACGTCTGCCAAAATCTAATCGATAATATTTTTTTCCTGAAAAGTTTTCAGAAAAGAACTTTGGAAATGATAAATGGTTGTCTCATAGAGTTGTAGAATCCGAATAGTATAAATACTTGTCTTCTAAAGATTGCACATTATATATATGTCAGATAAATCATTCTTATATCTATAATTTATCACCTCCAAAGAATGAGATATAAAAAGGAATTACATTCTGAATCTCTTATATATTAAATAAATTTTATTAATTTTAAAACTTAGTAATTAGTAATTTTTTTATATTCATAGCGACAGATATCACTTACGTTGCTATGCATAGGAATAAATATCAGAAATTATCCGACATTAAATAAGAAAATACGCTGTAAAAAAATCTGTTAAATTTTTGAAAAAAAAAACTGCCAGCTAGTGTGCCACCAAAAAATTTTTCATTTCTCAGAAAAATACTGTTGTTTAAACAGCTATTACTTTAATAAACAAACTCTTTTATTTTCACATCAAATTCTTGTTATTTTTACAAAATTTCTCTAAAATAACTACGTCAACATTGTATTCAGTGCAAACGCAGAGCAGAGCAACGGATCGGCACTGGCATCCGAACCTGCATTACCTCATTGGGATGCGAGTTCCTTGTCCTTTCAGCTATCGCAACTCTAGCGTCTTAGTATGAGGAAAAATTTTGAACTATTTTCCTCTTAATAGTTCTACTTTTTTAAATAATATCTAAGTGTAAAATCGCTTAAAACGTATTTACACTTAATCGCTTAAATAAATGTAAAAACCAAGTAGAGTATTAATTTGACAATAAAATCAAACATTAATGCAGCAAAAACAGAATTTGAACTGACAGTTTTAAGAAGTTTATGATTAGGATGAAGAACAGAAAAAGCACATTTAGTCAACAGAACAGCTTTAAACCGTCAAATATACTGAGAAAGTCTGTAAAAAGCTTAGCTTTGAGATCCCCTGTTAATTATAAAATAAAACTTCAGAAGTAAACTCAGAACAAAAATAATTATATATATTTGTTATAATATAATCATCATTTACCAAAAGAAGAAACTACTTCCAAGCTTTGGTAACAACAAAATGAAAACATATAAAAAAATAGTTTATTTTGCAGGAGATATTTAAAATTATTTTCTAAACAGTTGCCAAGAGGTCATATTTTTTAACATAGACTGCATTTTATTCTAAAATTCTATCAAACAATTTTTTCACATTTTCGATATATTTTTAAGAATACATTATGATTCTCGCTTGTAAGGGAAGAAAAGAAAATACAAACAAGCTTTTTATTCCCTTGTATCCCTATAACTTACACAAATACATTTCACAAAGAAATAATTCCGTTATCTGCATACGTTGTATTCTTACCGGCTTAAAAATATGTACTTTCAAATAATGTGTTTTTCTTTTTCGCCTGGTTGAATCTAAAGTAAACAAATCTAATAGTCCAAAATGTATTTAAAAATAAAAAATAAGCAAATTCAATGCAGAAACCTCATAGCACTTTATTATTTTTTACAATTCCATTTTTATCGAACGAAACCTCACATTTCTCGATCTAGGAAAAAAAAAAACGCGATGGTTGGTTTTTTTCATTTAATACTTCTGTACACACACACACACACACACACACACACACATATATATATATATATATATATATATATATATATATATATATATATATATATATATATATATATATATATATATATATATATATATATATATATATATATATATATATATATATATATATATATATATATATATATATATATATATATATATGTGTGTGTATAAATTTTTCAATATGAAAAACTTTGATTTCAAAGCGGCAATAAATAATTAAATACATTGAAGCAAAGAGATGCCAAACAGCGCGTATGGTGGGAACGCTGTGTGTATCATACCAGGAAGGTCTCGAGTTCGAATCCAGCTGCGGCACGTCTGAAGTTAACGATGGGCAAATGATAAAAATTCTACGACGATTCTTCAAACGAGATTAGTTTCATTATTGCAAAAAATCACGTAAGAAATAAAATAATTAAAAAACGAAACAAAAGTTTAGAAATCTGTTTCACCACGTGAGAGCACATAGAGCACTTCATGCAAAATTTCTCAGCCTTTTCGTCGCTTATAAAAACTTACAGATATTTTCGGTAGTGTTTTGTTACAGGAAATTTTTGTTAATGTGTTTTTTTCCGTACTCTAACAGAATATTTTCCGAAAGTTATTTATAATACACTTTTTCAAAACACATAACCTTTATTTTGATGTATGTATTTTAAGTAATAAAAACATATTTCATGCATTACTTACTTAGAATGCATACCAGATGTAAAACTTTTAAAGGAGTAAATTGGCGTAAAATTTTGTCTTTTGAGAGGCAAAAACATTAATTAAAATACATTTCATGTTCTACTTACTTAGAATTCATTCAAGATGTAAAATTTCTAAATGAGTTTTTAATGCATGAAATATGTAGAGATGTAAAATTTTGTCTTTCGAGTTGCGAAAACATTAATTAAAACATATTTTATGCTTCACATGCTTAGAATGCATATACTAGATGTAAAATTTTAAGACAAAAAATGCTTCGATGGACTTTTAAGACGTAAAAGTTTTAAATATGCAAAAAATTTTATCTCTTTACAGATTATATTTAAAACTAAAATAAAAATAGCTTCTAATCCCGCTAAAACTCAAGAACAAAACTAATTAAATAACTATTATTTGATTCTGAGATGAGCGCAAAATGATTGATGAATTTTGTCAAACAGTTTAGACAAAGTAACACATGCTAATCAGATCTTTTGACAAGCAAAATAAAAGATCGGTTAAACTCAAATTAATTGCTAATGTAATTGCCAGTCATCTGAATTTGATGTAAAAGTAATGAGTTTTCAATGACTATTTTCAAGAAAGTTTGTACCCAAGTCGTTAAGTGCTAACTTTCCATTTAAAAAAATTCTTATTTTTTTGAAAATTACAGTTGTTTAACAATCATATTACAAAGAGAATAACTAAAGGAGAAGTTGAATTTTGCATTTATTTCAGTATAAATTGCTATAAAATGCATTTCAACATTGTTCAGATTTATTTAAATTTTTTGCAACTTTTTTTTTGCAACTTCTAATTCTTTATATTCATGTTTTATGATGTCCGTCACCTTTTAAATTTAATTTTTTTTATATTCTTGAGTAAATGGTATGACTATTTCCCCGGTATTATTTCTTTACTTTTATGGCAAATTCGGGCATAAGAACGTACTTGTAAATAAATTTAAACCATAATGCGTACTATGTATACCTTTTATAAAATTATTTTTAACTTTGATTTGTTGTCGTCGTTAGTCATTAAAGCAAAGAGGATGCGATTGTTCAGGTTTTCCAGTGGTGCCATCTACCGCCAAGAATTCGACTTCTGTCAGACACATTAGTTTATAGGGTGAACCCATTCAAACATCCATTCATTCATCCACAGATCGTAATTTTGACCTGAGCCAGAAAACGATCAATCTCCAATTCAGTAACCCTAGAGGCATAAGCTGTTATGGGAACATGGAGAACTTTGTGACCAGACAGATTTAAAGTGCACCAGTCGCTGATTACTACACGGGTAGTCTTCGGCTGACTGGATTCAAACTCCCGTTCTCACGAGCGAGAGTACAGCGTCCTGCCAACCAGGTTACCCCGGTCCCTTTAACTTTGATTTAAATGGTGAAATTAAAGCATCATTTTTATTATTATCACTTTTAATAAATTTTTGTACACGGTGTACAACAAATTTGTACATGGCGTAGGAAAATGAAATAGTTTTGCAAAAATCATATGTAAGTTATTAAACTTCAAAAGCTATTTCTTACATACCAGAGAAAATAAAGATTTTAAAAAATAAAAATTTTAAAAACTGTAGCACTTTTTCTTTTGCATTTTATTAAGCATTAAAAATTAAAATGATCTTTTTATAAATTCTTCAATGATTTCAAAAATGAAACAGAATTTATTTATTTTTATATATTTTGCATTGTAATGACATATTTATATTTCTCCACCGTAATATAAGTTTCCAATTAAATACAATTTGTGAAATAAGTTACTATGAAGCATATATGGCAACGTTACTTTTAAAAAGTAACGAGTAAAAGTACAAGTATTTTTAAAAAAAGTAACGAGTAAAAAGTGAAAAGTTCTTATTTTAAAAAGTAACGAGTAAAAAGTACAAGTAAAAGTACAAGTACTAAACAAAAAAAGTAACGATTTAAAACTACATTTCTAGGAAATCGAAAATTCAAAGTAACCTAAAATTTTATGGAATAATATAATTATATATTCTTTAATGTTTTTGCAAAATTGTTGTTATTTATTTAATTATTTTTAATTTTGAAAGTTATGGATATTAATTTATTTTTAAATTCAGAAGAATACTATAATATAATTTTATAATATAATCGTATCATATAATTTTAAAATCAAATATAATTTTAATATCAAACTTTTTATAGATTTGCACGAAAAAGAAATTTTATCTATTGACTTTAATTTTTAGTTTATAATTTTTTTTTATTTAAATACAGAAGGTATGTAAACACGAAGTTAGCTGTAAATGCATATATATTGCATTCACAGCTTTTTTTTTTTTAAGAAAGTTTACCGAGTTTTAGAAAAAAGTAACGATTTCATTTGATATTTCCGTTACAAATACTTTTACTTTTTCCCTAAAAAAGTAACGAAAGTACAAGTAAAAGTACTAAATTTAAAAAGTAACGAGGTACAAGTAAAAGTACGTACTTTTTACTTGTACCGGCGGTACAAGTAACGAAAGTAAAAGTACTGCCATGTATGCTATCAAGTGATTCAATAAAAAAGGAAATAATTTGAGTAAGATAATACCTATAAACTATAAGATAAGATAAGACCTATAACCTATTGAGTAAGATAAGACCTATATATATCTTTTAGAAATAAATGATATATAGGCGCAAATGTATCAGGACTCATTATGTTACAAATAATGGAAACTAAGCAAAAGTCACAGGTCTAATTATTTGGAGTAGATTCTATAAAAAAAAAGCAAATTAAATAGTTTGATGTTAATGTGACACTGGTGCTATAATAATAAGCTGCCACTGGGGGTCTAGGATTTGTCCTAAAAGAAGATCCGAAGGCAATGTGCATTTGGACACTACACTGCCACAATTTAAATCGGAGAACAGTTGTGGCATAATTTATCGACCTCCACACACCATGACCCGCAACCACCTAACTATACGTAGAGTTTTTTGAATCTGAAACCACAGGGCTTCTTGCTTTGGAGTTGATTCTCAATCTATAAATCCTGATGGGGGAAAGTGTAGAAAGTGTAAAGAATTCGGCTTAAAGATTTGAAATACTAGGTAGGCGAAGATTAAACCCATCACATGGATTTCATGAAGTAAAAATATTTAAAAAAATATCGAGAAACATCGATTAAAGTAAAATTGGAGGAAAATATTGGTTATACTATCCTACATTATTTCAGCCTCTTTATTATTATTTTGATAATATCTTGTCCCTCTTCCTACATTATTTTTCCACTGAATAGCACGAAGAAAACCCTGTTCATTAGAATGTGAAGAAGTCAATTTACAGTGCCAAATATTCCAACTCACGTGCTGAAAGGATTAGAAAGCTTTTATTTTTTTCATTTTTAAGGCAAATAGCAATTCGAAACAACGCAAATCTACCTTTGTAAGCACTATGTAAACAGTTTGTAAGCACTGAGTTGCACAGTATACATTTCAACATTTTGAAAAGGCAATTTATTCTATAAATGTTATCATTTTCAATCAGAGTGTTGATAAATAACTGAACTAATCAAAAATAAGCCTATATACTATTGAGTTGTCTGGAATTTTTTTTCTTTTTTTTATAAATTAAAGGCGATTTTCTTACATTGAAAAATATTTTTTTAAACATAATATTGTTCTTTCTGGTCGAAATTGTCCTCTTGTTGACAGTAGCATGATTCTACATGCATTAAATTTTTGTTCCTTACTGGCAAAAAACTGATCACGAGAATTTTTGATCTCCATACTTGAAGGCTTTACGGTCTAAAAAATGCCTTAGAGACCGGAAAATTGCTGCAGACAACCCATTTCTTTTTCCATTGATCATGCACTACAAAAATATATAATTTTCTGGTGATTGAGAAGCAAATCACAGACGTCAACGCGACGGTACAAATGTCTTGCCTTAAAAACTTGAGCAAACCATACATCACGCTATGAAATAAAATGTTTAGGTTTTTCAGATGATCATGGAATGGTCGGTTTCGATCAATTTTATCTCTGAGTGATCTCACGAGGTGCTAGTTTACGTCAATTAATGCCTTTATTGTGTCTTCATCAGTTTTGACTGACGCAGTGCATCTACACGATTAATCGAAATTTTTCATACTGATTTCGGCCCTGGTGTACTGCAATATATCTCCTCTATATACATCGGATTTTTTTGACTTGAACAGTATTGTTTTCCTATTATAAAATTGTAAAATATGGCTTTTCTCTTCTCATACTTGAAAATGATGACGGTCAAGTTGCCGAGCGGTCAGCTTGCCCGACTGTGAAGTCAATGGTTGCGGGTTCAAATCCTGCTTAGGGCATGGATGTTTCTCTCTGTGTGATGTTCACTGTTGTGTGAATCAGGCCCACTCCATAAAGGGGTATATGTGGCAGTGTGGCGTGGGTAATGTTGCTCCGCGACTTAGATTCACAGGTGTCAACCGCGTATCGTTAAATGAGCAACACTTCCGGCATCTTCCTAGGTGAAGAACGAGTGTTCAGTGCCTGCCGTAGAAAAAAAAATATTTGAAAGGGCACCAGCCAAAATTTACTGCAGAGAATCGATCAAAATTTTCAAAAACAAGATCAGTTGTTGAACTATGTAATGATTATGCGGCTTAAGTGTAAAGTACGTCATAAAAAAATGTAATTTATTCCTGTGTTCGGAAAAAAAATGAAAAGATTTGCCGAATAACCTAATTGATAATGTAACAATATAAATAATTTATAGTATAGACAGTTTGATACATTATTTAAATTGAAATTTTCCTCGTGGCTAAGTCAAATTGTTCTAAATGTGATAAACTATTTTGTTTCCTAATATTATATGACAAGTTAAAACGGCTGTCAACTAAAATAACATAGATGAGGCAATTTAGATTTAGCAGCACCAAAATTTCCTTCAACTATTTTAGTAAGTCATTTTCTAGGAAATGATTGTCATTACCATGTTGTTGCTTCTAACTAATTAGTTATTTCATATTTATGAAAATAACATACAAAGCTGAATATCACAGACTGCTTTAGGATATTTTGATGATGAAATCTAAGCTCATGTTTGAAAGATCCTGTTATGCATTATGTCTCATTCCTGGAATGCATTAATTATTAATTTCTTCAAAATTCCCATCTTTTATTTTGAATAATATCTCTTAATATATATTCATATAAAATATTTATTTATGTCAATAAAAAGTGCTATTTAAAAAATATTTGAAAAATAATAAATAACAAAGTTTTTTAATTATTAGTTTATTTCTGCAAAACACATCAGGGATTAGGATTTAAGTATTTATTCTTATTTTTTATAATTAGCTTTTATTGGTATTCACTCAATGAAATATAAGTTAGGCTTTAGAGCGTCGCAAATTATATTAAAACATTTTTCAAATTATTTTTTGAAGAGAAGTTAAAGCAATAATATTTTTTTTATAATTTTATATAAGAATGTTTTTCAAAATATAGTTCTAAAAATATTTTAGTTCTTTTTTAAACTGGTAACGGAAAAAAAAATATTCGAAATTCTGATGCCTTTTCATTATGTAAAATAATGCGATATTTTATTTTCTTATAAATATAGAGATTTTTTTAATTTATTGAACATGATTTAATTTTTATTGATTACAGACTATTTTATAAAAGTACAATTATAATTTCAATTATTGAATTTTTAAAAGTATAATTTATTGATAAATTGAATATTTTTTGAATATTTTTAAATAATCATTCATTTTAAGGTTCATTTAATTTGATAGTATTCAAAATATAAAATTAAAGTTTAACTTTGAGATAAAGGTATACGACTATATGGTAACTATACTACTATATGGAAGGTAAAAGGTATGGTCAAAATTTCCAGACTTGTAGCAAAATATGTCATGCTCCTGGTTCTAATGGAATACTAATTTCGGAAATTTTTGCTGAAGAGAGCTTTGGTGAAATAAACAAAGAAATATGGTTTTAAAATATGTGATAAAATTTGGTAAATGGGATAAAACTGTTTACTTTTATCATGATACCTTAGATCATGGCATGAAACCATTTATTAGGCTAAATTTATTTTTCAGTTTTGTTTTTTTTTTTCTACAAAAAGTATAATATTTTTTAAAAACAGAATTTCTGGCAACCATTATCATGTGAACAGATGATAACCCCATATTTTTGTTTTGCCAAACAGAATTGTGGTTTTATTTAACAGAAAATATCATTACCATACAGTACGGCAATTTTATCAGAATTGTTTCTTTGTATAATCAAACTTTATTTTTAAATATTAAAAATTTTTCTACAGCACCTTTAAATAATTTCTAACTCAAAATAAATACTAAACTATCTTTATTATTCTCCAGTACTTGACAACTTTTAATTTTCATAGTAAGCTTACCACAAAATTTCCTCATTCTCTAACAAACAAAATAAATTAACAAAAATCAGCCTTCTACATCTATTAAGTAAATATAACAATACAGCATAAATATGATATCCTTTTTAAAGACTTCTTGCGTTTGGTTTTGATTTTTTGACAAATTTAGACAAAAAAAAATTTAAAAAATTGACTCCCTCCTGATTTTTAAAGAACCGAACTTTTAACTTTTCTTTGGATTTGAATCTTAAAATTCCTTAGACTTCTTTTGTTGATACTTTTAAAACTCAAGAAAGCCAAGTTTATTCTGGGTTCTCATCTAATTTTGTGCTCACCACAGGTCTCTGAAGACTCAAACTAGCAAAAACAGATGTTTAAAAAATACATAAGGGAATAGGAAGCCTCCTTTACTGTTTTCTCAGAGCTTGTATAACTACCCGAAGTTCTTCAAAAGATTTCTCTGTTGTAAATAAAACAAAATCCTACCTCATTTCTCGAGCAATTCCTTAGAGAAATAGTTTAAAAATATTACAAGGCATTTTTACACAATTTGATTCAGAAAAACACTGTTACAATAGCAAAACCGCCCACAAATAGCTAAACGCACAAATGATGACAATTGATTTAAGCTAAAAATTTGGTTATCATAGGCAATAACTATTCAAAAATTTCTTGCATGGCTGGTTTAAATGAGTATTATCTTATTTTAAACGAGTATCAGTGAAATGCATGAAAACACATAAACTGTATTTTGAAACATTTAAAAAATATCAAAGTAAATCTGCATTCAGCAGGCAACAACACGCATGAAGTCTCCAATTCTAACTGTTGGTTTTCTTTTGCAGATTTTATTTTATTTTATAACCGTCGTGGAACAGACGACCCAATTTTTAGTGCTTACGACTGCTAGTGTTTAACTCCGTAGCCTTGTAATTTTGAACCCAATCCAGAAAACAAAGGAACTCCTTGATCAAGAATTAGGAGAATGTTTCCTTCATGGAGGACTCTTCGAAGGAACTAATCAGAATTTGCGTTACATGAAGAGGAAGACCACAGGAATCTCCCATGGTCAGCTTAACAGCAAAGAGACTCTAACCCATAATCCGTCTACCCCTGAGGATATTTCACGTCTCCACTGTGGTCAGTGCAAATAGGTTGTGGATTCGTATCAACCAGCCATCCCCGGGATTCGAACCCGTTTCACCTCATTGGAAGGCGAATGCTCTATCCCTTGAGCCATTGCGGCTCTTCTTTTGCAGATTCAGAAAGATAAAAAATGCAACGCATTTTCTTCACTGAAAATAAAGAGCTATTGTCCGCTTAAGCACTTCCTCGGTATTCTTTTCGCTGACGTTTCTTTTAGTCAAAGGGAGTCTTCCAGGTATGCTTTTAATTGGTACGACTTAGATACATTTAACGTATAAGTACAATTGCCCGGTATTCTTTGCATAGATGTTTTAAAATGTTAAGGATACTTACTGACTTTTTTCCTGATCTAAATTACAGGAAATTTGTAACCATCTACGAGAAAATAAGAACTACCTTACAATTAAAGAAAAATGAATAAATGTAATTATACTACTAAAGCAGTTCCCAGATCCTAGAATTGGTGAGTGGTAGTGAGCAGGGGTAGTGTCTCCTATTTTTTGTATGCAATTTAGCTGAAAACATCTGGCTATCATATGTTTCACTTATGTAGAATTTTTGAGAACTGATAAGCGCGAATTAATAGCTTTTTGATGGCACAAAAGTGCGTTTACTTAAGTTAAACTTTTATTTATAAGAAATGATCATATCAGCAATAAATAGTAACAAACTTATATTTTTAAACAACTCATGTTTTTTTTTTTTGAAAGTACGTTAATAAAGAAAATATATGTAGTCTTGTTTTTTTCTAACTAGTTTATATATTAACGTTTAAACTTTCATTTAATGTTTTCTTTATCTATTAAATAATGAATCTAACTACCTGAAAAATAATTTGAAAGCAATGTGGGGCACTTGCGGTGATAAAAAGAGGAAAATAAATTTTAATTTGTGAATGGAATATCTAACAACGAGTATTTTTTTTAATATGTATATAAAGTTTAGAAATTATACTTCGGATATTGAAAAAAACCAACGAACCAATCAGTGATTTGCCGCATTTATAGGTGGTGATTTTATACACTTCGCAATTTATTTTGAAGGTCTTTAAAGTGAAATGCCTTTTGGACGAATTCGAATAATCATATTTTCTATAGATTGCAGGAATAGTGGGACGAGTTCTTTGCGTAAGCTTATGGATGTTTATTAACATTAATCATGTAATATATCTACCACTACAAAATTAAAATTACAATAAACTAGTATATAAAAAAACACGTTAACTCGATTCTATGTGGAGGTACCTTTTGATAGATGTAGGTTGGCATAGTCTATAGCATCTTGCACCCTCACATTGGTGACCCGGGAGTGTTGTGAACACGCCTACTTTAACAGAAACTCCAACTTCGATTTGAATACACCTTCTTTGATGGATGGTAATCATTGAAATGTTAAATTTCTACTTGCGACTGTTACCATATCCAACTCACGCTGTTGCTACTTAACCTCGATCACGCACAAGTTTAACCTGTATACACTCGGCTGTTAATAGCAACACAGGAGCGACCACAACCGTGAACTTAATACAGCTCTCGCAATCAGCATTTAAAGTGCGGTGGTCTTAACACAGCTCTCCCAGATTCGACAAAATTGCAATGAATCAACTAGTGGAGTCCCATTCATCGAATTCTATCACAGATACAATTCTGGTGGTGGAGTACTGAATTGTATCTACCACTACAAAAATACAATTCCAATTCACTAGTATATAAAAAGAAATATGCTTACTCTATTCTATGTCGAAGTACCTTTTGATAGATGAAGGTTAGCATAGTCGATAACATCTTCCCCCATAAGCATATTTATGTATAAAATTACCTAAAGCCGTTTCTGGTACCCTTTGATCCGAACTTGAGCTAACTTGGCTAGAAGCAAAATTTACAAATCTATATTATATAAAACGCTTATACGTACGTATGTATCAATAAAACCGATGATATTTCTTTCCTCGCGTTGACAACAGTTTACATTTTTAATTGTAGGCGTTTTGTTTTTAATTGTAGGCGTTTTGTACAAATCTCTATACTTTTTTTTGTATTTATTTGCATTTTACAACTTCATATTAAACTTCTGTTGTGTGTCTGAATACTGACATTTAGAACAAAATTAAGGTTTAGAATTGCCTCGGAGAAATTTGAATTGTTAGCAACGACTTAAATAAAAAGTTTTATTTTAACTGACAAAAACTATATTATAATTTTAACTTTTTCCACTACTATACTCATTTTCTTACTCTTTTCTTTGTTTTTTATACATTTTATATTTTTGTGATAGAATAAAAAACGTATAGTTGTTCTGCTTCTGAACACTGATGAAAACACAAAATGACGGGCTTCATCAATAATCAAAAATATATGCATTTATTTTACAAATTCCATATTATTAGGGTGGACCCTTCAGAGAATTAAAAATACAAAATTATCTTCATCGAAGCTAATGCTTTACATCCGGCGTTCAGTGGCAGACTACTATTTCATATTGTTTTACAACACATGGCTTTAGCCCTCTGGTGGGAAAGACTTTAAAACAAAACTTACAACAGTTACTTTTCTCAACAACTGAAATTTAGAATAGTGTGATTAAGAAAAATATGTGAACTGTTTGCAATTTCAAACTAATATTGAAATGTACAGGTTTAGAATTTTCTACAATAAAAAGTTTTCGGAACTTCAGTGTTCAAAAAAGTATATAAAAGCTAAACGTTAAGAACGTTCCAACGAGCAAGCAAAGCGAGCATCGGATTGCGAAGCAATCCGAAATGAACTGCGAAAGCAGTTCCGGAGGTTGGCGAGAGCCAGCGAGCAAGGGGCGAAGCCTCCTAGTAGTAAAATATTTGCTTAAAAAATTTGTAATAATTTTTAACTTACTTTAGAGTTGAGTGAACTTACCACTATTCCACACAAAAATATTTTACTACAAAAAGCCTATCGATCTGAGCTTGAGCTATCTTACTTTCAAGCTAAAAATACAAATAGTAAAATATTTTTAAAAATATTGTAATCATTTTTTAACTTACTTTGGAGTTGAATGAACTTACTACTATTCCACACAAAAACATTTTATCACAAAAAAAACATCGATCTAAACGTGAGATAACTTGGCTTCAAGCTAAAAAAACGAATATAATTTTTTTTTTTTAATTGTAATAATTTTTGACTTACTTGAACTTACTACCATTCCACACTAAGGCATTTTTCATATTTTAGTGCGAATCTCTGTCTCTACCATTTGTGAAAATACTACATTTGAGAGTAATTAACCTTTTTATCTAACTATTTCCCTCTCAGAGACTAAAAATGAATAACGACAAACAGATTTTTGAATTGATAATTGCTTATTTTCGTTCAGACATAATGAAGGGACGATAGCTATTAACTAAATTCATTACACTTATCTGAAAGAAAAACTTTTTGAAAGTAGCAGCATCTTAGAGAAAAATTTATTTTCTTCGTTCCTAAAAAGAATTCCTACTTCAAACTTTTAATGTCAAAAAATGTTTCTTGAAAAAACTGTTTCTTTGACCTAATAGCATTTTGTAAAAGCCTATATTTTATGTTCGAAACATCATGTCTCTTTCTAGACATTACAGTTTCTTCTCTCCATTTTTTTCTAAAGCTTTGCAATTAAATGAGTTGCGATAAAGCATAAATAGTTCCTTTGAATGTTCAGTGATTTTTAAATTTATAGTAATTTCCCAATTTTTTATTAGTTTGGTCCCAGAATTCTCTCTTAATGCGCAAATTCTTTGGTATACAAAGTACTGTTTTAAATCTAGGCACTTTGTGAGATTTTTCTACTGATAATAAATTCTGCTTAATACATTCCCCTTGATTTCGGCATAGAAAACACTTTTCGGTATTTACTATGAAACATTTCATCCAAACACGTATATGCGTATGTTGTACGTGATGCATGAAACTATCTAACTATAAAGAAATCTTCCATGTAAAATGATTAAATAATATTAAGTATTCTCCAATAAACTAAGGAAAACAAGCTAAAGCAAGCAAAGCAAAAATAACAAATAATATCAAGAATCAAAATATTTATATATTATATCTGTTGTTGCTGTACAACCCAATATCGCACATAAAATGCTTTTTCAGCTCTAGAAGAAAAAATAGATAATATTTAACCAGCTAAAAATTTAAAACATAAATGTCGAACTAATTTTTTATTACATTTATGCAAAATACTTGATTTTCTCCAATTTGGGCGTGAAGATTTAATATCTGAAATTAGTTTTGATCCAAAAGATAAAGATTTTCTTAAAGTAGCATTTTTAGTCCTATTACACTGAAGAGTTTAAAAAATTTGTACAGGCATGAGTATGCAAATAAAGGGGGTATGGAGCCAATCAAAGTACAGCGCTGCGATCGGCAACGCGTATATAAGACAACGAGTGTCTAGCACAGTTCTTAGATCGGTTACTGTTGCTACACTGCCAGGTTATACAGAATTAAGTGAGTTTGAACGTGGTGTTATAGTCGGCGCACGGGAGATGGGACATAGCATCTCCGATATAGCAATGAAATTTGGATTTTCACGTACGACCATTTCACGAGTATACCGTGAGTATCGAAAATCCGGTAAAACATCAAATCTACGACATCGCATACATATTTGGGATACCTTGCAACGTGATGTTCAGAAGATATCCCCACCCCCTCTTACTCCCACTGGTTTATGGACAGCCCTACAGGATTCATGGTGTCAATTATCTCCAGCACGACTTCACACATTGATCGAATCCATGCCACGTCGTGTTGCGGCACTTCTGCGTGCTCGCTGGGGCCCTACACGATATTAGGCAGGTATACCAGTTTTTTTGGCTCTTCAGTGTATGAGAAGCACTCAAGAAAACAGCGCACAACAGGTAAGCACCTCTAAAGGCGTATGGCGACATTTTCGAGCATATGTTTCGATGCAATTTTAATCTTGATGATGTATTCTAACTCCCATTGGAGCAAAACTTATTTCAGATTTGAAATCCTCTCACCCGAACTAGGCAATGCAGCAAAAGGCTTCTTCCTCAGTGTTATCTACAACGTAGATTTCCTCGTTATTCAATATCAATATATAACAAATTAATCTGAATTTTGACTTTAAATTGATTTCATCTTAAGCAGGATGATTGTGAGATCTCTATTACTTCGATCTGGACGTAGGATTAGACGTCTTTAATCCTGATGTTTTATCCTTACTTTCCCAGAAGTTTGTTGCAGCATTTACGTAATCCCCTGTTTTATAGATAGTTTTAATACTTGTACCTTTCAACAAGAAATAGACTAAATATGCCATTTAAAAAAATGTAGCTTGGGGAGAAAAATCGACCAATTGCAGATTTGAAATCAGTAATACGGAAAATATCTAAGAAATGTTAAAAAAAATATCATGCAGCAGAAAGCAAAAAAAAAAAAAAAAATCGAAAATATAATTCTCAGTGAAGTTTTTTAAATGCATAAAAAGCTTTGCTGTTTTCGAAATGTTGGTGCTTTATTTAATAAATTTAAATGTGTGGCTAAATATTGTAATTTTATTTAAAAACTATAAAAATAAAAATGTTTCTCTGCTAGCCAATAAAGTGAGTGCATTTTTCCTTTTATACAATATCGTCATTATTCCCGTTTTTTTAGCATGATCTAAATTTGAATTTTAATAGAAACTTACAATGAACTCAGCTATTTTACGATGAGATAAAATGCAAATGTCACACATTTTACATAGCACAAAGTCGAAAGTCTTTGTTCAAATCATAAGTTAAATGAAATACTTTTAAAAACACAACAATGTCACACATATTCTGAATAAGTAATGAATTGGGACAAAAATGTATCGCAAAATAACTTGTTTAAATATGCTCCAATTGAAACGGAAACACTTTATTGAAAATACGAGTACAATACATGAAAATAAATTTTTCTACTTGCCCAATCAGTTAAGTTGTCGCACCAAACAATTTTCCAGATTAAATAAATGTTCCTCGCATCAGAACAAAAGCGTTCCAATATCTGCTATCTTTATTACACTGGAAGAGAGGACTAATAGAGAATATATTCTTCTGCTAACACTTTATTTTGCTCTCCGCTAATAAGGGTGAAAGCTTCTAAATTATGTTCTTAGTTTCTATCTGCAAGTGTTAGATCCTGTCTAAGAATGGAAGGTTTAGAAGGAAAATATTCTATTTAAGGAAGTTCGTTCGCATTAATGTGCTTTAATAATATTTTCTTTCCTTTTTCAGTTTAATAATTTCCTTATTAGAAAAACATACAGCGTATAAAATTGGTAAGACTCTAAGGATATTTATTTTTAAATTTTCTCTTCCGTTTGGTTTCAATGATAGGATTTTTAAATAACAAGACTGACGGACAAGCATAAATATGAATTGTGTTTGCAGATGATTAAAAATACAAAAGAGAAAAAATACAACATGAGTTGGACTCATTCACCTCACCTAACAAGCAGCAAATATGCGAATTGAAAACTCAATCTGATCTAATCTCGGAATTCAAGTTTCCTACAGCTTCCAGAAACTTCCAGAGAAAACTGCCGTTTGCATTATTTATTCCGTTGGGTAGACTTCAACTAACTCGGCACTATTTCTATAACGTATGGTGTGGTGGAAGTCGAATTCTTGGCCATAGATGGCGCCACTGGAAAACAAGAACAATCGCACCCCCTCTGCCTAAACAGGCATACGCAAACAGCAATTTCTATAACTTCTCAAATAAGCACATCTTTAGGCATGGAAACCTTTGCAAAATCCTTCCAAAATTTGAATTATTACTGGTGCGGATTATATTTGAATTCTTTCTTCGTGTGCTCCTGAACAGATCATGATAGGGAAGCGTCCCTAGCCACGTACAACGACATTTCCAGGCATGGGTTTATATGCAGTTTTAATTCTAATGATGTGTTTTAACTGCTCTAAAAATTTGTCACAACATTTATGTGTCCCCCTCCCGTTATAGACAACGTATTTAAACTTGGTTTTTAAAATTCATTAAACCGTAAAATCCATTTTTGCAGTAAAATATAATACCGTAATTTTGACAGTAATATTTATTTAGTTAGAGTAATTCAATGATTTTACTGTAATTATTACTGTAATTTTACTGTAATTATAACTGTAATGTAAAAAAATGCTGTATATAAAATTTTTGGTTCCCTTATTCGTTTCTGTAAAAATAGATATTATCATAAAAAGTACCGACACTCTGAATACCAGTACTTTTTTCCGGAATTATTTTCAGTGCATAAGATAAACTTAACTATTAGAAATATTTTTGATAAAAATATTTTGATCATATTTCATTAAATATAAAAGAAATTAACTTTGTCAACAATATCCAGCTTATCACAATTCAAGAATGTTTCGTTGTACTATAAATTTAAAACTCCACTGTACCTTTAATTACTCAGGGTGCCAGTGTGTTTTATCGTAATGTGATCAGACATTTTTTTGCAGTGTGGACAATGTTAAAATTTACAGCAAAAAGCCTTGTCTTATTAAGCAAATGTAAATTTTTTCTATTTATATCATGGATAAAAAAAAATAATTAAAATATTTCTGTTAACTTTTCTTTCAAAGCAAATTATTTATTTTCACATATTAAACTAGAAAAAAGCGTTAGAAACATGCTATACACGCAAGAAAATCAATACAGAAATAAAAAAAAAAAACTTCAACTTTCACGGAGAGCCATTAATATCATTTTGAAGTAGAAATTTTATGTTACTAGGAGAATTAAATTTAATGTTCTACTAAAAATTTGCTTTTCATTAGCCTCGTATTTAAATTTAATTACTACTTAAAAGCATAACTTTATGAGCATTTTCGAACAATTTACAACCCATTAAAAATATTTATTAAAGCTTGGACTGTATCTTTTGCTTAATTTCATAGCATAAGCTGTAGTTTAAATATAATTTTTATTATATTTAAACTTACTTGTGGTTTATTTATAGTTTTACTTTAAAGATTGTTGAGTTAATGAAAGTTATTGTTCTTAACGTTACACAGTTTCCCTATTGTTTTTTCGCATAGTTATAATTTAAAGATAAATTAATTTATAAAATATATTAAATATTATATAAAAGATAAATTATTTATTAAATTAGAACTTTAATTTATTTAACTGAAATAAAACTAAAATTATTATACGGACATTTAAAAAATTAACCGCTGGAAACCATAATTATGTTTGATAGAACCAAAATATGAGAATTTTAAAGCATTCATTTGATGATTTTTCCATTCACGAGGTAACGGCTTACCATAACTTCTGGTTTTAAAAATCGTAGTTCTTATTTCGTAAGACATATTAAACTCAAGAATTTATTTAATCGAATAAATGGTTTTTATGCTATACACTGAAGTATCATGATGAAATTAACAAATTTTATTACATTTACCAAACTTTATCACATATTATGAAACCATATTTCATTGTTAATTTTACAAAATTCATTGCCAAAGTGCTTCGTTAAAAATTAACAAGTTTTTATGTGTTTTCATAGAGCCAGAAATAGGGTAAATTTTATTATATTCTGGTAGTTTTGATCATACTTTTTTTCTCACTGCGAGCTCAATCCCTTTATTCATTTATTTTATTTATTTAATTAATATTTATTTAATTAACATTTATTTATTTAACATTTATTTATTATATTCTTTACTATTCCATCATATTGTTTTTTTTTTCATTTGAAAAGTCATAATTTTTGATGCATTCAATGTCACAATCAACATTTAATACAAAGTGTTTAATACATAACACGCAATCAACATTCATATCACAATTAACATTTAATCAAGTATAAATGTTAAAACACATGATTCATCATGTCCCAAAACCTTTATTGCTGTTTCATTTAAGTCACATATAGAAAATTCTGGGTACAACTTTTTATATTTTTGTGGCACCATACACTGATATAAATTTTGGAGCATGTAGAACCATAATATCATTCAAATTTGCTGCTACATTCTGCTAAGTCACAAATTGAACCACATCATCATACTCCTTGAACTTGGTTACGTAATGCTACAGTTAAACTTGTTAGAAAACGTATTATTTAGAACCTAATTAAAACTGTAGCAGGCTTGCTCTGTATATTGGTTTAATATACAGAAATTGTTATTCAATTTTGAAAATTTTTTCTAAGAGTGCAAATAGGCCATATATATTAATATGATGAACAGATAAATATCACTAAAATCATGAATACTTAAAAAATTAAGCATACAAAATAAGTATATGTGAAAATTAAAACACTAGAACGACAGACTATTTCAGTTTACTTAAAAACAATAAAGTTTGGCTTTTCATTTAAAGTTGAAGAAACAAAATGTTGTTTCATTGCATTTTATTGGAATGTTGAATTTCGACATTCGAAAACATTTCTATATTGTTCTTTTTTCCCACGAATTGTTGCTTCAAGTAACAAGCGAAAAAGTTCCTTTTTCGTTTAAATGGCTTTAAAGAACTTTAACAGCATAAAAGTTTGATGTCAGCGTATTGGAAAATCGGAATTGTCTCTCAAAATACTGACTTTAAATGAAGTGCTGAGGAGAGGAATCTAAAGTGAAAAAAAAAGTTGAAGAAAGTGAAAATATATAAACCAAGCATAAACAAAATTCCAGTTCAAATGCATGTAAAGAAAGAAGCGATTTTAGTCTGGTTAGTAATCTTCTATTGTGTATTGGCTGGAAATTAAAAACATATTTTTTGTATTATATTAATATACATCTAGTATTATATTATTTTACATTGTGCGTGGAGAAAAAAAATTCTAGTAAAATTACCATACAAATCGGTGACATTTCTTTTAAAAAAAAAAATATTCTGGTTAATAAAATCAGCGTTCGCCGTCCAATGAGGTGAACCGGTGAATTTACGAAACTCCTATCACATATTATGAAACCATATTTCATTGTTAATTTTAAGAAAATCACTGGCAAAGTGCTTCGTTAAAAATTAACAAGCTTTTTTGTGTATTCATACAGCCAGAAATAGGTGAAATTTTATTATATTCTGGTAGTTTTGATCATACTTTTTTTCTCAGTGCGAACTCATTCCTATTATTAATTTATTTTACTTATTTATTTAACATTTATTTATTTAACATTTATTTATTTAACATTTATTTATTATATTCTTTACTATTCCATCATACTGTTTTTTTTTCATTTGAAAAGTCATAATTTTTCATGCATTCAATGTCACAATCAACATTTAATAAAAAATGTTTAATACATAACACGCAATCAACATTCAACATCAACATTCATATCACAATCAACATTTAATCAAGTATAAATGCTAAAACACATAATTCATCATGTCCCAAAACGGTTACATATAGAAAATTCAAGGTACAACTTTTATTAATATTACGTAATTTATTACGTGGAGAAAAAAAATTTTGGTAAAATTATCTTAAATCGGTGACATTTCTGTTAAAAAAAAAAAAAAAAAACTTCTGGTTAATAAAATCAGCGTTCGCCTTCCAATGAGGTGAACCGGGTACGAATCCCAGTCGATGCGAATAGACTTAGAATCGATTTTTATTGAAGGGAAACAATTGAAGCCAATAATAAGTAAATAAATGATTAATAAACTAAAGTTTGTTTATTGATATTGCAAAAAATATTTACTTTATTAGTTATGAATTTAATGTTATATTATAATTAATGTCGAAGAATAATTCCTTACATTCACAACAAAATAACACCATACTATAGTTACAAGTACCTAAATTATGATACAATTTTGAAATAATTTTTATAATAGTTCTGTAAATATAGAATCATTTGATAAGAATAATTAATGAGTAATTAACAAGCTAACATTTTTCATATTGACTTTGCAAATAAGTACTACTTAAATACATAAAAAATAATTCTTTAAATGCTTATGTTTGATTTCAAGATTCTTCTTATGAAGACCATACTTTACTTAACTTTAAAAAAATATACAAATTTTCAAAAATATTTTTTTCTACTCAAATGTATCAAGTTACTCTTAAGTGCCTGTTGGGCATTAATTAATTAGACTACTTAAATTAGCCAGCGAGCAAATCGGATGACATAACAAAGAACGTTTTCCACTTGATTTAATCAGACATATATTCTACATGAATGCTTTTTAATGCGAACAAAATACAGCTGAATAAGCCGACACAATAATTTTATTTAACTTAATAACAAATGTTGCTGACATAATCTTCAACTAAATTCGAGTGTTACCAAACGGCAACTGAAAAAACTAAAAAGCGTCATTTTCGAATAATCAAATTATTTCAATCGATTTTAGCGAGATCCCATTATTCCTTAAAGGTCAATTTTCAGAACCTTTGGTTCTCTTTTGCGTGCTGGCGTTTGATTAAACGTTCTGCAATGATAAAGCTTGATTTTTCTTTCTTTTTCAATCTTCTTTTCTCTGTTTTGTTGATGAGGGAGCGAAATTAATTTGGGTTTCTCCAAGTAATTTCATTAGTAAAACGAAATAATGATGTCCCAGTCCCTCTCATTAAATTCTATTTCCTATTGCAGCTGCAGCCTAGAGCTTCTCTTGTCGGCGGATGGACTTCGTTTCTTTCCAGAATATGCATATTCTGTTGCTAATTAAAAAAGGAAATATGCTTGTTAAATGTATTTGACTATAAGCAGAAGCAATCAAATCTCTTGTATTATATCTGAACGAAAATTTAAAAACTTTGATGCTGGGTAAATTTTTATTTGTTTTAGTTCGTAATAAAACAATTTTATGAAAGTTTCGTAAGTTTGTCTTTAACAAACTTCCTAAAACTGATGGTTGAACAGTTATTCAAAGTAATTTCTAAAGTAATTATATTTTATGGTTTTAATAATCAGATGCGATAGAATAATATGTTTAATTTTAGATAACGTTTTTGGAAAATACAATTTATTTTAAAAAGAAGTTAGCTCCGTTTTAAGTGTAAGTTGTATTTATATTAATTTAGAATGAATATAATGCATTGTATTCTCTCTATATATAAAATATTTTTGACTTTAAGCAGAAGCTATTAAATCTCTTGTAATATATTTATGAGAAAATCTAAAAACTTTGATGCTCTGTAAATTTTTATTTGCCTTAGTTTGTAATAAAACGATTTTATGCAAGTTTCGTAAGTTTGTATTGAGAAAATTCTCTAGAATAGATGAACAGTTATACAAAATAATTATATTTTGTTCTTTGAATAATGAGACACGAGAGAATAATATGGTAAGATTTAATTTGTATTTTTTTGGTTAAAAAAAAGTTATTTTACACGAAAGTTTACTCGCTTTTAAATCTAGGTATGATTTTTTTTATATTAACCATCTACAATGTATTGCATTCTATACAGATATGGTTCAAAATATTAGAATAATTGAAAAACACAACATTAAAAACTCTCTTAGCTTGCATATTTGTTTTTTAATTACTTAAATTGAAAATTTAACCAGTCAAGTCTGCATATTACACAACTTGTTTAAGCATTAAAAAATCAAACTGCATATAAACGATCTTGCATAGAATAAACAAGTTTTTGGCAGATTTTTTGTTGTTGTTTACATTAGCTAATGAAACTTAATGCTCTTCACTGTAGTTTCTTTTACTATACCCCATGAACTTTTATTTGGGTTAAGATCTGGTGAAATAGCTGACCATAGCAATTTTGCGTTGCTCCAGCCAGAATTTAGTTTATTTTGATGTATAAGGAGTATATAAAACTTGCTGGAAAATAAAATCATCCTCAAACAAGCCGTTTGATGATCGAATGTTTCTCGAGTTGTTTGCTCGAGAATGTCTTGATAAATAACTGTATTAACTTTTTCTTTAACGATTCATACCCTTTCATGTATATCTTCTCCCCTGCAGATACATACCATCAGACTAGCTGCAAATTTTACAAAATGTTTCAAACGCTCCTTATTAAATGCTTCTTGTTTCATCCTCCAAACTCAGACGCATTGATTGCCACCAGAACTTGCTCACTAAATACTATCGTTATATCGATACAATACAGAATATGTTTTCGACACTAAATGAAATGTTCTTACAATCCTCTAAATCACGTAGTAATCGTGATTTGCACTATCTCATTCTTGCAAGCTTTTGCTATGCAGTTATACGTGATTTTGTTTTTGGACTACGAGATTAAAATCTGAATTTATGAAAATGTCTTAATATTGTCGATTTAAAATATTAATTCCTTCTTGCTTCGATTTACGAAGCAAATATCGTATACAGCGGGAACGATTTTTTTTCAATTATATTCTCCAATATTCTGTCATCTCTAGTGAAGTTTTTGATTTTCGGCAATTATTGCAACAGTTATTTCCAAACGTTACATTTGTCCGATACTGTGAAAAGATTCTGCTAACGCTTGAATGGCGGAAATTCAAATAGTTGACAATATATAGTTTTTTTTTTAAGATGTCATTATTTCGTAGTTTTATTTTTCAGGAATATCAAGTAAACGCCTTGTTTTAAAACAAATTCCAAACGTACACAAAAAAATTCTTTCTAAAATCATCGTCTGCGATAAATCTAAATTTCTCATGAGATACTCGTAAAACTATTAAAAACAAATATTATCGTATTATATTCTATAAATTTTGACTGATAATATTAAATATTATAATATTTTGAAAGTTAATAATTTTTAAATTACAATGATTTTCTTTAAAAATATGTGAGCAATATTTAAGCTTCTGTCTCAATTTGATTGAAAATAAATTCCTAAAAAAATATCGTTTGCAGACATGCATTACATAATACATTAAAATTGAGTGTTTTCTTTTCATTGGATCAAAAAAATTGATTTTTCTAATATTTTGCATCAGAGTCGTATAAATGCAATTGATTTTAATCAGAAGCAATTAAATCCTTGTATTATACCTGCATGAAAATTTTAAATCGGTAATGATTGGTGGTATTATACATGCTTTCGTTCATAATAAAATGATTTCAAGCAAGTTTCGCAAGCTTGTATCTAACATATTTCCTATGGCTTAAGAGTTTGTCAAGATTCATAAAGTAACTATTTTCTACATAATAATATGGAATGAGAGAATATACATATTTCCTACAACTGATGGCCGAAGATTCATAAAGTAACTATATTTTCTACATAAAATAATGAGACATGAGAGAATAATATGGTAAATTGTAATTAATGTTTTTATTAAAATATAATTTGTTTTACACAAAAATTGTCGCGTTTTTAAATGAAGATTGAAATTAATTTTATATTAACTATGTAAAATAAAAATTATGTATTGTATTCTATTTAAATTGCTTTGGTCATAAACAAAAGTAATTCAAATCTCGTACATATTTGTGCAAGCATCTAAAAGAAAATTATGCTTGGCAATTTTTTATTTGTTTTGGTTCTTAATGAAATGATTTAATGTAAGTTTAGAAAGTCTGTATTTAAGAAAATCAACTGTTGAAAATTTATTCTATCAAAAACTGACTGTTGAAAATTTATTCTAGGCAATTTTTAGGTTGTCATATCTTATATTTTAAATATTTCTCAAACATAATTATTCTAAGGTAAATTATAAAGTAATTAGAAATTTATTTCAAACTTTATGTATGGAATGCTCGATGAAAAATTTATTTTTATGCTTTAAATTTTACCAGTTCTGATATTATAACTTAATTTAAGCTTAAATGTTGAAAATATTTAATAAATGTTTTAGAAGTAATATTCATTGTTAATTGAAAAGTTTTATTTCCTTTCATTAACTAATGAATATTTGTTACGAACTTGAAATGAAATCCGATTTTTGAATTGAAAATACATTTCCAATTTCAATTATCTTCTTACCAATCGCTTAAATGTTAAAAAAATGTAATGCGTTTTTAATGTGTTTTTCTTTTTTATTGAATACGATTATTCTATTTCTTCTTTAGATCCTGCAAAAGCAAACAGCTTCTTTATCAAAAATAAGTTAGAATATCGTTTTTTTTTTTTTTCTTTATACATGTCATTACGATGTTTTGTTATGCAAATTGCTGAAAAAACCAGGAAATGAAATTTTATTCATAAGTTTAGCCTGTTATTTAAAGAAATAAATATTTAAAAAAAATTCAAATAAAGAATGACTTTTCACATATTACAGATTTTACAGCATTTATGAAGTTTTTAATCTGTTAAAGGAACACAACGCAAAATTGAAAATAAAGTTTATATTTAGCAGAGGCTTTATTAATAAATTTTTTTATTCTAGTTGTCTTAGGAAAAATATTTAAAAAAAATACTATATGTTCATCTTTAGTAAAAACAAAATATCCAATTCACGTTTTTATTATACTTTTATGTTTTATTTGTTTCATTTAGTTTTTTCCTATTACGTTTCTTAATTTTATGTCTAACTAGAACTAAAAAATGTTGAAGATATTTGTTCAAACGTTTTTAAATGTGGTACTGTAAATCAACTAGTAAAAGAAAGGGATATGCTATTTTTATATTTTCAGTAATCAACGAGTAATGTTATTTGTTTGAACAAATTCCTGCTGATTTTAGTAACATGAAAGAAGAAATAAAGTGTACAATATAAGAGAATTACACCCTTAATTAACCTTCGATTTTATAATAAAATTTTTACAAACCAAAACAGAATCTTAATAGTTTGAAGGCTTAATTTTCATTTTGCCAATACATTAGTGCCGACGGTATTTTAAATTACGAAATCTGATACAATAACATAGTTTCTCTGAGTAAGTCTGTCTTTTTTTTTCAACTGTTTTAAATTCTTGACAGCTAAGTTACAGGGGGGGTAGACACAATTTTAAAAAAATATGTTCAAATAGTTTAGTCAGGAGAGTTGCTAAAAATGCAGACCTTTCAATGTTAATTTCACTCTTTATGAATTTCTCTATACCTCGAAAACATACAAAGTGACTTGAAAACGTTTTGAGCACAGTAAAAATATTCATTAAGTATCATTATTATTAGAAATAATGTATAATTATTAGTTAATATTTTCACTATTTAAGAAGTTTTAAGTTGCAATGCAAAAAATTTTTGCATCATTTCAAAGAACATAATTTTACATAACAATAATTGTTTAATTTTTATTATTGTATTTAATATTAATCGAAAGAAAATAAATTTAAGGTTAGAGAACTTTTAAATCATTTTAAAATGCTTTATTTTAAATTATAAAATGCAAACTTTGAGCATTTCGGGTGAATAATTTTCGAGAAATACAATTCTTTTAAAATATGATTTTTAAAATTCAATCACTTTGAAACTATTCTACACATTTTGTTCAAATTTTGCATTTTTTTAATTAATTTTTCTATAATTTCCATCGCTAAAGCAAGTCTGAACTATATTTGTAAATATATTTTACATACATCTTCCAAAAGTAATATGATCATTAATCAAATCAGTAAACTAAAATTTTTCAAGAGACCACTTTAAGAGTGTTTAGGTGAAAAAAGTTAGAATCTTTAAGTAGACAATAAACTGATAACGTTGCCTTACATAGAAATTAAGGAAACATATGAAGTACCTATGTGGTAACAATATTAATAAACAGTTTGCTCATAAATTTCACCTTTGAAAAAAAAGAGTGTTTTATCACTATATTGATTCAAAAACTTTCAAATTTTTTAAAACCATATTACTATTGCTTATTTTTTTGTTTACTTATTTTACATAATATTTTACATTAAAAATATTTCTTTTTTTTTCACATTATTATTAATCAATTTACGTCATAATACAATATTTAAATATTTTTTTTAAATTTTAAATAGTATTTTTTTCACATTAAAAATATTTCGATTCATTTAAAAAATTCTTTGAAGGCATTTGTCAAAAATCTACGACCTTGATCTTTCTTTAAGAACTCAAAAAAAATGTCAGAGAAAAAAAATATATTAAATGTCTTGTTCAAGCGTGATTGAGTTGGAAACCGATATGTCTTTTTTTCCCGTTATGCAAATACATTTAAGGTTCAACAAAGAATATTAAAATCTGCCCACACAAATATCAACTCGAATTAGTTTTCGGTCGAACTACTCGATTCTACGATCGCTGCTCATTCATGCATGTAAAATATCAGTTATTCAAACAGTCATTTTCTCAGGGGAAAAAAAACGTTTAGGAATATTTTTTCCCTCTCCGTTACCGAGATTTTCTTTCCACTTTTTCTCTATTTTTAAACTATCTGTTTTGAAGACTAAAATATTTCATCATTATATATCACTTACTTAACCCTTAGTTCTTTTTTAAATTTTTTAATCGAAATTTATTTTTAAAAATTATTTTTTTATCAGATTTAGAAAATTTTATCATGTAGTTAAGGTAAAATATTTCCTTCTCGTATTTACAATTATTACTTCTTAGAATTTTATTCCATTGCATTTAATAATTTTTGAAGCATTCAAATGCTTTTTAGATTACAAAAATATAGCTTTGAAATAAAATATGTTGTGTTTGTTTACGAAAATTATTATTTTCCAAGAATTAATTTAAAAATACTTAAAAAAAAACCAAAATGAATAATTACTTTTAGAAATAGCTGTGTAATTAATAAAACTGAAAACTATTTGATGTTCAAAAAAATAGAAAATATCTATTTTATGTTTATTTTTCTGCTGCTTAAATTTTCTGATGATCAAGACAACAAGCGGAAATAAACACGCAGTGAAAGTTTCTCAAAAAATATATATATACTAAATTTTGTTATTTAACTTATATAGTACTTAATTTATATACTTACAAAATTTACAGACGTAATTAAAATAATCCAAAATATAAGAATTTAAAATCATAAGACTATTCAAAAATATTCAAAGTATATTAAAAAATATTCAAAACATATTCAAAAATTTAAAATATTCAAAAGTATATAATCAAAATATTCAAAATATATTCAAAAATTTAAAATATTAAAAAGTATATAATAAAAATAGTTTCCAATATTTAGTCTTAAATACAAAAATATTTTAAATATATTCAGAAATATTCAAAATATATTGAAAACTATTCGAAATACATTAATATTTAAAAATTTAAGACTACTCAAAAATATATTCAAAATGGTCCATATTATACTATTTTATATTCAAAAATATAAGACTAAAAACATTGGACTACAGAAAAATATAAGACTATTGAAAATATAAGAATAAACGTGGCATTGAAAATTTTAACTTAATCAACGTGTTCAGAAAGTTCAAATTGCATTTGTAAAGAGAAAAAAACATGACATTTTCATCGTAAAATGCTTGACTTGTTTAAGATTAGAATCATATACTGATAGGCACTTTATGATATCCATCACACAGTATTATGCAAATAAGCAATTACATCGTAGTGTTGCCATTAGATAGCTTCTACTATGTATTTAACTGTTTTGTAGCTGATATATCATAATGAAGAGGGATGCTTTCCACATGAGAATTCCATACTGCTTCTAATGAAAAGGATTAGTTTGAATATCCTGATTGAAACTTCACTCTGTTACTTTCACCACCCCAATCTCCAGATTTAATCTCCGTTCTATTGTGCATTGGTAGAATGACATTCTAAGAGACATTCGTCATCTTGATCCACAATTATCTAGTCTCACACTATTGAAAAGCGCTATTATTGAATACAAACGATCTATCAATCTCTCGTAAATGCCATGCAAAGAAAAACTAACTTTGTTTTAAGCTTTTATAAGGCTATGGGAAGTATACTTCCAGCCAATTTCATTCATTCTTAAGTTTTAAGAAAAGGCTATTTTGCTCCCTATAATTTAAGCTCCATCTGCTGATAACATCAAAAAAATACAAAAAAAAGGAAAGACGCTATTTACATAAAAGTCAGTAACAGTAAAGGCTTGTAAGTGGTCAAGAAGAGAGGCCAACAACGGCCAACTATTTTCTCTTGTACGTTATGCTTTCGTTCATTTGACCATTTCTTATAAAAAATCAAATTACGAAATCAGATTTCTTTTAGATAATACGATAAGATAATTCTAGATCATCTAGATCTTTCTTTTAATCAATCTCAATCAGAAAAATGTTTTAACATAACATTACTAGAAACAAAAGGCTCTATTAAAGTGAAAGAATGTGATAATGAGAATAAGGTCTAAATAAAACGACCACCCAGTGTATGCGTCCATTCAAAAAATAAATATTTCATTCATTTTTTTTTTTTCAATTTAAGAAATTTTAGTGATTTTGAGAAATTTTTCTCAAAGAAGAATGTTTCCGTATTATGTGGCAGAATAATCAATTTCTTGAAAATACACAGTCGAGTTTTAAATTTTAAATTTTATTATTTACCCTTATAATTAAATTTTTTACGAAAAAAAACTTTACAAAAGTATTAATATAGCATAAAAACACTAATGTAACATAAACCCTCACTATTGCATGCATATTTTTAAACATTTCAAAATCTATTTAAGCCACATTTTTTAATTACCTATTTTGAGCCGTAGTGGCTAAGAGTATAGATCGCTCGCCTCTCAATGAGGAGACTCGGGTTCAAAGTCCCACTATGGCTGGTTGATTCGAATTCCACTCCCGGCTCGCACCGGCCACAGACCTAAATTATCCTCTATATTCTCGCACTGACTTAAAATATCCTTAGTTATGGATGGATCCTAGGTTAGAATCCCGTGCTGTCAGGCTTAACGTGAGTGATTTTCGTGATTTTCCTCTCGATGTAAAGCAAATTCGATTTAGTTCCTTAAAAAAGTTCTCCGCTATCTCAAATTTCTCCCAATATTTGATCCAGGAGTTCCCTTGTCTTCTGGGCTGGGTCCAAAATTTCAAGACTATGGAGTTGAACGTTAATAGTCGTAAACTCAGAATTGATTCAGCTGTTCAATAATGGTTATAAAATAAAATCTAAAAAAATCTATATTTTAATTTATTTAGTTAAAATGTAAAAAAATCAAATAAACATGTTGCGTTATTACGTAGTGAAAAAAACAACTTTGAAAAAAAAACACACAACCGAGTTCTTTCCATTTTTAATTATAAATTCTATTACTTGACCTTATAATTAAGATTTATTAAGGAAAAAAACTGAACAAAGTATTAATTAAGCGTTAAAAAATCATCAATTATATCCCTTAAACCCATAATATTTAACCCATATTTTTAAACATTTTCAATATCTTTGAAAGACCGTAAGACACAAGATGCTCAAATTCCTAATCTCAATACTCGCTAACCCTTTTTCATTCATTTCTCCGCCTTTTTTTTTAAAAAAAAATGGGACCTTATTTGAACCCCGTTTAGCAAAGAATCTTTCTAGCAATCACGGTGAAAGCTCCAAATCCCGAGAGAAATTCGAGAAACATGGCGAAGAATGCCCAGCCTTATTTCTTCTTCGTTAAGCATCTACGGAACTATAATTTTCTGCTGCCTTTGTTTTACCCAGCTCTTTGGGCATGAATTTTTACTGCTTTCTGCAATTGCACTCCTGAGGATCCATGAATAAAGTGGAGATGGTTTCACTTAAGTACTGGAGTTTGAGCTTCAGAATGATTCTTTTAGAATTTGTCTTAAATTTTGACCGGGAACACATTTACTCTTAAAATATAAAAATGCCAGAGTACTGTTGACTTTGTTTTCATTTGTGAGAAGTAAAGAATGTTGTCTTTTTATAGTTTTAAATAAATATGTGAATGCAAATTTGATGTAAGTCATTAAAAACCGCGCGTAAAGTATAATACTTCAGAAATGTTATTCATTTATTTCCATAACAAGAGCTGAAACACTATACCTCATTAAAAGCTATACCACTGTACTAATATTAAAAGTATAGTTTAAATTTTTATGAATTACGATCTATAACCTTAGTTGGAAATATTTGTCTTAATATTATGTTCAAGAAGAGGCTTCAGCACTAACTCGCTGCACTCTATTCAAACAAACTGCTTTCTCAGTTTTTTTGTTTTATTTCGGATTTATTCGTATTCCAAACCAGTTTTTCTCACTCACTGGATACTAATGCCTTTTAGTCTAGAGTTATATGAACAGTGATATTTCAGTGTAAATAATGCAAGTATGAAATACATATCCCGCTTTAAATAAATTTTGATTTATATATCTTATGGTACTATACAGTTTCGTCAGGCCATTAAAAATTGTTACGGCAGTACCTATTTTAGTATATATTAGGTTCCTATTAGCACAGAACTAATGGTAATTATGGCGTCATTATAGTTTAAAATTTTTTTCTGGCCTTTGAAATATAATAGTACCAACATTTCTCTTGTAAAATGCATATCACATGAAATTTCTACATATTTCAAGTCAGGTATTCTACGTATCCATTACGTACTTATTAATACGTATTTCTACGTATTTCAAAACAACCGTGATATAATGGGGCATGTAAATGTTAATAAAACCTATCGTAACTTAATCAACCAGAATGTAAGGATAAAAAAGGGTAGTTTTTGATGAGGGTTAATTAAGTGAGCGGGCCTATTCCACAACAGTAGAAATAGAACTAAAACATCATAGAATCAATTCTAGCATAATAATAATTTTTGCTCTGTGAGCGTATTATCTACTCTTTAAACACATTTCCGTTACAAAACAGTATTGCTACAATTTGTTTCCGGTAACCTAATTTATTTATAAAAAAGTGTGCATTGAAACGAATTTCATTAAAAAAAAATTTCAGAGATATTGTCCTGGGATTTTAATTACACAGATTTTTTCACTTACATCTTCCAAAACACTGAAACATTAGAAACTCAGTTGGGGTCACTTTGCCATTCGTGTTGTTTCAGAAGGTATGCCTGTGCTTCAAAGCTATTAATTTTTTTTTTTTACTTTTCCTAAATTGTTTCTAAGAACACTGTATCATAATTCCATGAGCTTATCTTGATTATTAAAATAAATAATCATAGAAATACACAAAACATCCAAAAGAGGGCGTTTTGACAGTCATTTTTTCAACTGGGTTTTGTTATTACAAGGTTTTAAATCTTGTTAAGATGATTTGTAGAACAGAAATTAAATCGTCGTGTTAGAAAAAATGTCACGCAATAGTTTCCGTTAAATCATATGGTATCCTAGATTCGATGTTCGAAGTAGCTTAATTAACCTCTTATTTAAATACACATTCGTTATTACGCCTAAAAGAAACCATGCACATGCTGATTATAAATAATTATTTTTGTTATAATCCTGAACCAGAAGGAACCGTTGGTAAATAGTTATTGATTGTAAGTCAGGAAAAATTGCTAGCTTGATGAACAAGGTACGTAACTTTAATTTCAATGTTTTGTTTTCAACTGACATAAAATTTAAAAAAGAATATTTTTGAATGGCATTTTTATTTGTTGAAAAATGGTTACAAATTCAAAAATGGTCCCAACTGAATGACGACTCGGGAGGAAATATTGTGCTCTAAGTATGGAATCACAACTTAACTCCAAACACAGTGGTACTACTGATAAAAAAAATTACCTCAGTAAAACATGCACAGGACTTTTTTTCTGTTTAAAGAAATGCCCATATAATTGGTATTGCATGTCTGAATAAATAAAAAAAATTCTTGTGTTTTGATGGTCACATTTTCGCTAAAAACACTGAATGTATATGAGCAAAATAGAAAGAATATCATAATTCTAAATAGAATTTATGTGGACGTATTTTCAAACAAAAGCATAGAGTAGAAGCCAAGTACTGTCAATAACTACAATCGAACAAAATGACAGACTAGATGCAAAGGAAATATTCTACAGGGTGAAATAGGTCACACTTATTTAACAACGTTTGTGATGTTGCTACCTTCAATTCTTGGATAGTTATCGAGAAATCTTGAAGAGCTACAAATTACTGTTTTGCGCGGCAGACTGCCTCTAAATCATATATTTCGATCTATAAAATAAAAGAAACGTGCCTTTTAACATCGCAAAGGACAGTATAAGATTTAACCTTTCATAACTATGAGAAGCGTTAGAAATCGATTTGTCAATGTTTTGTTGTCACTTTTACGTCGCGCAGATATATTATAGTATGCCAAGGCTAATGCCTAACTAACAATGGAACTTCCACATTTTAAAACCTTTTGCATTCTAATGCGTATTGTTTTGTATCGTATCTTGACGTTGCATGACTTGACTATTCCTCGCATGATTTGAGCTGCTGCCAATGAATAACCTGTAATATAACATTACACTATATTGTTATATCATAATTTAGTTAATAAAAAATTAACTAAGAAAAATTCGTCTGTACTAGTGTTTAACAATATCCTTGATACAAAATGTATAAACTAACATTTCAACTTCTTTTAACTTTTCTGCCAACAGCTGCTACAAAGACAAGATTTTCTCGAATTAATTTCCTTTCCCGTAACTTGATTCTTGTCTGATATGTTCCGTATATAGCCAAACATAATAGGATTCAATAAAGAAATATGCTTATAAATATTGCAACTATCCCTCTCTCTTTATTTATGGAATATTGTAAATGGTAACTTGGCTTGGTCCTTTAGGCCACAAAGCTTATAATCTAATAAAGGAGTTTTTCTTTATCTACTTTTATCACGCTTAATGAGGTGTAAGCGATCAGTTTTCGTTCAAAAGAAAAATACTGTGAGTGATTGATGATGGTATAAGAGCCTGTAGAATGGATGCAAGAAGATCATTTTTGAAACTTTTTTTTAATTGTTAGATGGAGAAAATATGTTCAAGCATAAATTTTTATCTAAAGACTTTTAATAAGGATGTAACCAAATACTTACATTTTATATTTGTAGCAAGTGAATAAGTTTGTTTTTTAAAATTATGTATATTCTTTAGTTGTAGAATTCATATTGCCGTTTTTAATTTAAATGTCTTTTACGCAAATATAAATATTTTCTTCTTTTTTTGACGAAATTTTTGAATTTTACTTCATTAAATAGATTTAGAAATATGTCCACGTTTAATATAGTGTTTATCTTTGAATAATCTATTTAACTGAATGAAATAATTATCAAGATGTTGGTGGACCTTTAAAATCTTTAAAACAAACTTATTTATTTTAAATATTATATGTATTGAGGCTAGAAACCTAATTAATTAGGTATGAATTAAAAATAGTTAAGTTTAAAAACTCAATTAATTGTCACAATTCAATTAGTTTAAATACTCCTCACAATACAATTTTTTCTGGATTTATTATTTATAATTTTGTATTTTTTGGTTATAAATAAGGTTTCCAACAAATGCTACTTAAATGAATTAAGCAATTAAAATGTAAACTGTATATTCTTTTATATTTTTAATTTTTGCATTTTTTTGGTCACAAAGCTAAGGTTTTGAATAAATGCTACTTAATGAATTAAATAATTAAAATCTAAAGTGCAAATTCTTTAAAAAAAGCAATTTCTTATAAAACATTTATGGAAATTTAAAATTTTATTATTTTAAAGCATATAAAAACCATTTTAAAATTATTTTTAGTAATTTTTGTAATAATCTTTATTCCATATCAACTTTTTTAAAAAAATTAATATGATATTTAAAGATTTGTAGTGTGAGAGACTGTTTTAATGAGATGTAAATTAAAAATTTGCTTCTATTTAAATTAATGTATTCAGCTTTTTTTAATTATCTCATTTGACGCTTTGTACATACATAACTAACGCACGAAAAATGAGGTTTTTGGCATCAAGAATAAGAAAAATCATTTAAAAGGTCCACTTTCCCATTAAGATTCAAACATTTCCCATAGTAAAAACCAAAAAAAGAAGCATAAGAGGAACACCTAGATTTGCTAGTGCTACTTGCTGCAGACATTTTGCATAGAGTTTCTATTACGCAAGACGTAACTCTAACATTATTTCTAAGGAAATTTTCGCGCATGTGCTGTGTTGCTCAAACCACGTTAACGTTAGAGTTATTGTGAAAGGTAGCACATCGCAAAATGTCTCTAATGCCTAACAATAAACACTAGAGTTTACACTACTAGTCAAGAATAGGACATAATTTTGCTGTCATGTTGTTGCTGCTTTAGTAGTTCTTGCTTTCATTTATAAGAAAAAAAATTCTGTTAAGTTGCCAAATTTATATTGTTTTTCAATTTTTATCGCATTGTTTTTGTCAGAGCTTCTCTTGCCAAAACAAATATTTTTTACCTTTGTCTTCGTATTAACATAGTTAGTATTTTTACCAGTACTGCGCAGGTTTTGTTTGCTACTCAACCATCTCACTAAATTACGCCACGCTACATAAAGTGTATGATCACCCATGATCTATAATTTTAGAAATTTTACAAAAGACAAAAGTTATTGTAAAACAATGCATTAGAGTGCGGCACTCTTTCGTAAAGAACATTCGGTACATTTCGGTTAGATTGGCGCATGTGAAAAGTCGCCAAAACCCAATGTCGCTAAACTAAAATAGAACCAACGTATTTTTAAATGTTTTTTTTTAATTTTAAACCTATAAAAACTAAATGAAGTATAAAAATTAGTAAATAAAATAATAGTTGAACTTCCTTGCGCTCAGCTAACCGAAAAGTACCGATGATTCGATGAATTTTTTGTGGAAAATATAAAAAAAGACTCATAAAACTTAAGATGTATTTTATTATCCAAATACAAGCTGCATTAGTTTAAATTAAAATACTAAACGAAGTAATACATCTATGAAATTCAAACAAATTATGAGCATAAAAAGCATCACCATATACCTTTAACTGAGTCATTTTAAATACATCTATTAAATACTTACTACATTCATGTTGACTTTAAGATAAACGAAATTCATTTTAATAACTTGATTCGTATTCATTCTCTTTAACGATTACAATTAAATACAAAAGTTTACGAATGGTATTGTATTCTACGTGCATTCTGTAACTAATTAATAATTTTCTTCGTGAGAATGGCCAAAATAATTGCGATCAACATGCGTTCACTATGCAATTGTAAGCAAAATAAAAATATATACAGATATAAAATATTTAAATATCATTTCCTGTAAGATGAAGATACTTGAGAAAGTTGTACCAGGTTTGTAAATGCATGATTTTTCGCTATCTTGAGAAGATTTTGCGAAAGAAATCTCTGAAACAATTATTTCATCTGCTTTTTTTCCCTCATAGTTTTCAGGCTACCAAAATTTTAAAAACTTATAAAAGTAGCCTTAATTTATTGGGAATTTATTTCATTTGTAAAGAGAAAATTATCAGTCATTAATATCGAATCTAATCATATTATATTATGGGAAAAGGTAATGAGCATATCTTAATTAAGAAACATTTATTTACATATAGGACACTTAACGTACAGGAAGAGGCCGTCTGCCTCATCAGCTTCCATCACATTCGCTGCGCGGGGAGAATCAGAAGAATGACAATCTAACCACTGTTTAGTTAATGTGCGCAATGGGATGCGTGATGAGATACGCAATGCTGTGCGTGAGCACAAAGTAGCAAATGCGCTTCCTACAATATTGTGAAGTTAAAATCAAAACTTAAATTAAACAGATAAACATCGTTAGTCATTGTCCTTACATAAAATGTGATAAAATTCATTTCACCAATTACCACCAAATACTAAGGCTTGGATCTAAATTTTTCCAGCAGCAAGCAAATTTTTAAATTTGTTTCTTCAAATCTTCATCATTTTAAATTCTTACTTCGAAAACATCTGCCCCACAGTATCCAAATTGTTAATAATTATTCAAATCAAAGCAATTTTTTAAAATTATATCGTTACATGTAGTTTTCAATTTTCGTTAATTTTTTTCATATTTCTCCCTACCTCTACAAGTTTTACTAAAATATATTATTGTTATGAGAAAAGGAGGTTGAATTTGCAATACTGAGGATTCATTACTGATATATACATTATTGATCATCATAATTTTTAATGAAAACTTATAATAATCAGTTTCCAGAATTGGGTTAATAAAACTTTCACTAAGGAAGCTTTATGTCGACTGTTATTTCCAATTTGTATAATCAAGAATATCTTTCCACTTCAGTTTCTTAAGATTATTAGTTTAAAGAAGCTTATTTTAGGCTTAAGAATTAACATCAGGTTAGAAATAGGAAAGAATTTCACTTATATGACTTCATTGTTGAGAAATTTTAAAAGTGACTTCAAATAATTAAGAATCACGAGAGACTTTTACTTTTCTTATTTCATTGTTGATGAAACTTTCAATAAAAAAGTATATTGTCCGGACCACGAATTAATGTCATGTGGAAAATAGGAAGGAATTTCACTTATATGACTTCATTGTTAGGAAATTTTAGCAGTGACATCAAGTAATTAGGAATAAATTATGAGGAGCTTTTACTCTTCTTATTCGTTAATTTTTCGAATCTTCTTATTCGAATTCTTCTTATTCGTTAATGAAATTTTCACTAAAGGAGCTTATTGTTATGACCAAGAATTAACGTGAGGTGAAAAATAAGAAGGAATTTCACTTAAGGGAATTCATTGTTTGGAAATTTTAGCGGTGACATCAAATAATTAGGAATAAATTATGAAGGACTTTTACTCTCCTTATTCCATTGTTAATGAAATTTTCACTAAAGAAACTTATTATTATGACCAAGAATTAACGTGAGGTGAAAAATAAGAAGGAATTTCACTTCATTGCTAGACAATTTTAACAGTGACGTCAGATAATTAAGAAGCATGAAGGAATTTTACTTATCTGTCATTTCTTTTAGAAGTTATTCTAAAAAATTTTACCTTCACGTAAGAGAATTTAAAAGCGTAGTTTGATCAAGTGAAATTGAATATTCACTTTTTTCTCAATATAAAATACATTAATTTCTTTTTTTTCTTACTTATATTAAAATTTAAAAAAATAATAAATATTATTTAAATTAAATAAATAAATATTATTGAAATTAAATAAATAAATATTTTTTAAATTAAATAAATAAATATTATTCAAATTAAATAAGTATTCTCTAGCTAATTATTTTTTTTTACTGTTTGCATAACATTTGCAATTGTGAACGCACGGACTTTAATACAGCCATTTCACTCTTTTAGTACAAAACTGATGGTAAATTACAAATGACATTTCGATAAATATATCCTTTTCTGAAAGATTGTGCCGCCATCTTTCTAATCAAATTGCAACTTTCTTATATAGCTTTGTATGTACAATATTTTCCATTCTTTTAACAAACCAAGATTTTGAAAAGTATGCATATTCCGCGTATGCATACACATTTACGTTTTGAATAAATATGAATATGTATGCATATATCAGTCACACTCCAGTCAACGAAGACAGTGTCATCTTCTCAGTTAAGCGATGGGGTTTTGATGAAAGTGAAAACATAAGGGATTAGCAGATAAGAGGAGCATTGAGGCTGTCTCCAATGTCCACACTTGTAGCCTCGTATGGAGGATCCTTGGGTGGACCCTCAGAAGCGTTCCCACGAAGATTCAATGAAAACTTGCCTCGGTCTTCGCTGGGGAAAAGAATTGTTTTAGTGAGAGGAAAAATATATTGTTAAAAGAACACATTGTGCAATGAAATATTGTCATATACCAGAACAATTTTCAGAGAACAAAAATTTTTAATTTTATTTTAAGAAAAAACATCCTTTTCTCGAGAAGAGAAGACTATTTACTCCTAATTTTGGGTAAAATTGCTATATATTTAACGCTTGGTTCATGATATTTTTAAATTCTAAAATTCTTGTTTTAAAAACCATAAGTTGATTCATTTTATGATAACGTTTTACCATAATAGCATCATATTTTGAGAGGTTTCGTCAAAGTCTGCTTTCATTCCTTTACCCTTTATCAATAGGTTAACGAATGAAGTCACCGAATTTTTACAATTCTTTATTTTAGTTAAGCGTAATGTTATCCTTGCGCTATACGTATTAAGTTAATTTTTTTAAGTTTTTTTTAAAAATGTTAGGAAAGTAGAAAAAAATGGACACTGTCACTTTAATACAATTCCTTTGCCTCGTCTTTCTATACTTGACCTGTTTATATAAAGCACCTAAACTTATTTAAACCAATTTTATTGCTTAACTTCCTTAAAAAGAACTGAAGTTGTTTAACAACAACAATTTTGTATCACAAACTTTATTTGTAAATTAATTCAACTAAATTTTAAAAAAAGTACTATTTAAAAATAAATCTTTGAATAATTATGTTTGCTGATTAAATCTTAAAATGAAGTTTTTAGAGCATTAAGAATAAAAAATGCAAAACTACGCTGCATAAATTTTAAAGAAAAAACTGTTAAAATTTTTTGCATTAAATAATATTTTTACTATTATATGTTTAATAAACTAAATTTAAATCCGTCTAAAAATGGGTAATTTTATAATTACAACGGATTGTAATTTAGTCGGATTTAAATTTAGTAAATAAATAACAAACAATCGGCAATTGACTAAATTCACTACTTGATTTCTACTATTTATAAGCAATACTATGTACTAGTTCCTTGTTCTAGTACTACTAAAACAAAACTATAAATTATGGGGAATGTGAAAATCAAATATAAGGCAAATAATAGCCTTCGTTGTTGTTGCTGTTGCTTCGAATGGCACTTAGAAAAGCCAAGCTCGCCTGCCATTGAATTTTTGCGAATTTAATCGAAAAAGCGTGCATTTTGTTTGACAAGAGAACGTTACAAGAATGAATGTACATCATAGCTCAGAACCCCAAGGTTGGATGGAAGCAATACTCTATTGTGAGGCCACTTCCTCTATTTAGACATAGCTCTGAAGGGGAAGGAAATTTTATCCAGATCTCTGTACCCATGGTACTGCCCAGAGACCAAACACACGACTTTCAATTTCACAGTTAATTCGAGTACGCATATCGTATGTACCCGGTGGGTCTAACCATTCTCATGATCAAATCCCTCTCTATACCTAAGTCCAATTCTCTAACCTCTGAGCTATTACAGCCCCGAATCTTTATTTTAATTTTAATACATGCGTAATGAATGAAACACGAGGAAATATTTTTCTGTTATTCAAATACTCACAGTTTCTGCTGCTTCAAGTCAGAACATGATCTTCCAATTTTTCGAGTAAATCTTTGGTAAGTTTTGTTGATACGGCAGTGACAGACGACAGCTACTAATCCCACCAGAGCGGCTGCCATACTCAGCATCGTTCCAACTAGATACAAATTGTGCCAACGATCTAAACTTTCACCGTGATGCCCCCCTTCATCTGGCTCCCCAGGATCCTCCAGAGTTCTAGGCAAAGGTTGTGCTGCTACCATGGCTTCTGCAAATAAAGTGAATGAGATACAGGTAAATTATGTGAAAGATGGTGCGCGCTGCATTTGAAAATGTGACAAACTCACCCTCGCATAGATCTCCAGTGAACCCTGGATTGCAAGAGCAGAAATATGAATCTAAACTTGGCCAACAGCTTCCACCATTTTGACAAGGATTTGGATAACAAGGATCATAATGCTGGGTGCAACCAGGACCTTAAAAATAATGGTTAAGTTTAAGAAATATCACCTTTCATTAGATTAATTTAAATTACACACTAATTACGATCTGTGGACGAATGAAAGGATGTATGAATGGGTTCACCCAGTAAACGGGTGTGACGTATAGGTGTGGCAGAAGTCGAATTTTTGGCCATAGATGACGCCACTGGAAAACAAGAACAATCGCTCCCCCTCTGACTTAATGGCATACGTCAACAACAAATTACACAGTGTTGACACTTAGGGGTAAATTTGCCGCCAGTTTTGGTATTGAGGTAAACTATATTAATTTTAAAGAAAAGAACTGTAGTTATCAAACTGTAGTTAGCAAACTGTAGTTCAACTGTAGTTAGCAAAAATTATATAAAATTGGCAAAATTACAATTGTTTGAAGGAGTTAGTACAGATACAAAGCTGAAAATGTGCATGTCTTTTAAACGAAATGTTATTGCAATGAAGCCATAAATTTACTATGAATGCAAGTGTTGTAAGAATAAAAATTGAATAGATAAAAAATAAAAATTGAATAAATAAATTAAACAATAGCAGGTGAAAATGCAAATAAAAAATGTGGATACATACACTGAAAAAAAATTACATCAGCACCAAAACTGGCGTCAACTATACACCAAGCAAATTCAATAAGATTTAAAATTTGCGTTTCTGCAAGTCCCCGTGCTGGTGGTTTTTTTCAAATCGTTAAAGATCATTCGGGAATTATAATTCTTTTTTAAGAATAATTTTTCCCCCTTGAAAGGGAAGGTTAGATTTTAATCTCTAATAGGGTATTTTTTTCTCGTCGAGGAAATAAATTGTAAGTTATGATATGCGAATATTTTTCTTCGAAATAGTATTCAAATAATGGCTATCTATCTATAACTTAAGTATAAGTCTTTTTTATCTATCTTTTATAGCTTTAGTATAAATAAAAGTATCCGGCAATAATCCATTATATGAGCCGTTTACTGACCATTTTGTTGAACTCCATAAATACAAAAAGTGGAAAAAAGGATGGAAAAAATGTTCTTTTCCTTTATAATATAAATTCTGTCATTTAATTGTGAAATACTCAAAAATTAATAATAAGAGTTTCAAAATTATCAGGGCCATATTTTCCAGTTTGTGGTTACTCCCCATTTTTTGTGAGAAAAAAGAAAAGCTAAGTCTATTTAGAAAAGTACGTTTTTGTGATTGATTTCGGCGTTTTCTAATTAAAATACTTACACCATTAAATTGAGTCTCAGTACGTAAAATTCCTATTACTTGATCATAGTTATTCAGGGCGGTCACTTTCTTCTTTTGTGTATATTTTGCGTATATTTAGAATGTTTAAAAGTTTTCATTTCGTTAACCAAACAATAGAATTCCTTTAAACATGCAATTTATGAATTGCGATAAAAAATAAAACTTAAATTTTTCAGCAATTTAACCTTATCTTTTCAAAATAAGGCTCTTAATAATAGACCTTATAATATCTTCTATGAACTAGGATTAAAAGCGTCATATAAAATGTATTATTGTTGTCATTGATGAGACTTTCAATTTTGACGTGAATATTGAAATAACAGTTAATAACACTTTTCAATTTTTTCAACACATAAACTGATTTTGAATTATTTGAATTTCTTTTTTATTGGTGTAACCTCGATTCTTATTTATTCGCTAATTTAAGCACCGTTTCACAATTTTTATTGTGCAAGGTGACATTACATATCGGTGACAAGACCTAACATTGTAGAAAAGATCACTTAATTCAAAGTGTGGATGAAATTAATGAATCCAACGTGTTTTATTAATTTGGGTAATTTGATATCTATATATATATTTCTCCATATGTCTATATTATCTATATTATATATTATCTATATATATATTACACGGCGATAAAAAAAACCTCATTACAACTCCCCGAATGGCAACGCTAGAAAATAGACCAATGATAGCCGCTAAAAATGTCGCATGCCAAATCTAGCTGAGGTGGCTCTACATATAGCGCTTTTAAAAACGGAAACTGAAATAACCAGAGAGAGCATTCTCACCAAATGTGATCTCTTCCGAAATTCACCCTATCAGCTGCTGCAATCTCATACTATTAAGCTAGGCAGAAGTGAGTAGTCTTTGTCGATAGATCTCTATTTTAGTATTTTGTCGAAAGCGCTTTTTTTCACGCCAAAATTTTAACCTTTTTAAAGAGGTATCAGTTTTTAGAAATTTTATCTTAAGATTTTATACTTTAGCGCATTTCTAATAGGTTTGACGAATTACATGTCATTTATTTGAATTCAAATTTTATTTTAATGACTTAGTACTTATGAAGATGTAATTTTTTTTTAAAAAAAAGTTGTTATATGGATTTGAGTGATTGTTTTGAATTCTTAGAATTTTGTGCATTTGCTATGTACTTAAGTTAGTAGCGAGCGAAGCGGCAAACCACATAAGATTGCGAAGCAATTTTCGGGGGTTGGCGAGCGTTAGCGAGCAGGGGACGCAGCCCGCTAGTTTAGATTATTTGATATTCATAATAAATTACCATTGTATCCGGGATGGCAGATGCAGCTGTAGTTGTTACCTCTGTCCACGCATTGTGCTGGTGAGAGGCAAGGATTGGGTTGGCAGAGATCTACTTTTATCTGACAGCGACGTCCTTGGTAGCCAGGTCCACAGTGGCAACGGTAACCGGCAACTAAATCTTCACAAGCTCCTCCGTTGATGCATGGGCTTGAATCACACTCATCGTACTCAAACTCGCAATGATCACCACCGTAACCTTGAAGACAGAAAATTTAAAGAGGACTCAATAACACTGGATGATCTCCATCTTTTGGTTAATTTATTCAGAGAACAATGAGTTCATGTAAACTAAGAGTAAACCGTGAAGTTTCAAACGTTGAAAAAATATTTTCCAAGTGCACACAAATTATCCGTAGATTAAGAGCATAATTCTGAGAAATTTTACCAGCTTTGGATTTTGATACATTTATATTTTTTAATGGTTGGAAGGAATTAAAGATATTCCGTCATGGCCAAGAGAAAAATCTGTGGCCCTTTTTCGCCTTGCCACTGGCCATGACTGTTTATCAAAACACCTGTATAGAATCAAAATCTTTTCAAGCCCCCTTTGTCCATTATGTAACCTACTAGAAGAAATGGACGCTAACCATCTGAGACTTCCTCCTCCTGGGCTCTTGTGGGAACGTTATTGGAGGGCGAGATGCATTATTACAGACCTATAGACTCTTTCCTTTTGTAGCTCTTGTTCCCGTTTTTTGTTCTTTCTTTATATTGTTCTCAGCTACAAATTTGTCTTTCATGTCTGCCATTGGAAATAAAAAAAAAAATTTTTTTAATGTATAAAAATTCAGGGTTTACTCTATATTTTTCTGAGCTTACTCTTTCTGTAATTTAAGTTTCAAAATACGTATGAGTGTAAAAGAAAATTTTCAATGAAGGATTTCAAGTCATGGTAAAGTGTCCTCTTAAGTAATATGGACACTAAAGCTGGGATTGAGAAAAAACGTATTAATTGATAATTCAATATTACAAATTCAGATTAAATTTTTAAAAATAAAATTTTAACTCGGGAATCAATTATCTTAATAATTTTTTGTGGCGCACAGTTATAAAATAAACTCGAGATACCCGAATATATTCGGAGACAAAAAAATTTCTTATTTGTGTCATTGTGTAAAACTTCCTAACACACCCTGGACGTGGATGTATAGCTATAATGATTCCAGCATCATGCCGGGAGGTCGTTGCTTAAAATCTGTCAGACAGCCAACGAACATCTTTCTCATACATTTCTTCACCTGTGTATTTTTTTCAAAAATGGATATAGTCTGCTTCAATTTTAAATTTTGTATTTTGCTCAAAAATGAGTACAGTCTGTTTCAATTTTGAATATAAAAATGAGTATAGTCTGTTTCAATTTTGAATAAAAGACGTTTTCAAATTCAACTGTTATTTGGGTCGGAGCTATTTTGTCACATCTTTGCTCAATTTTGAGAAATCATGTTTACAGTATTTGGTAGGTAAGGGTTAAGGTTTACAGAAAACCGCTTTTCCACCTCTTCCAACGACAAATATAACAAATGACCGGTCTCATTATTAATAAAGCTGGACAGTACAGAGGACGGCTAGGACAGAGGGTGAGTAGTCAGGAGCCGAATTGTTGGAAGCCTTATGTGCTTTTAAAATAGGGTGGCTTCTCCGTGCAAAATATTTGGTACAGTTGAAGTTTAGGGACTCGGTGCATCTCTTAGTGGGTTAATTTCATCAAAAAAGAATAATTTAAAGTTACTTTGAGGGCTGATACTTTGCAGAAATAACCTCTTCCCAAGCAATAAAAACTTTTACAACTAATAATTATGAAACAGTATTTTTGTGATCAGTAAATAAATATTGATATTCACCAGGTAAGCAGTAGCACTTATATCCTCCGTCTCCATCTTCACAAACCCCATGAACACAAGGGTTAGAAAGACATTCATTCACATTAGTTTCGCAGTCAGCTCCTGCAAATCCTTTTGGGCACTCGCATGTATACTCAGTCTGGTTTCCAGTACATGTTCCATTGTTAAGACAGGGCTTGCGATCGCACAAGCTCACCTCTCCTTCACAAGATCTGCCACGGTAACCTGGAAAACATTGTTTTATATAATTTAATTAATATTTATGAACTAGTTTTGGAATTTCGATCTTTCAAATTTTATTTAAAAATTTTATTAGCCATACATAAATAGTGTCACGCTTAGAGAGGAGGGAGGGGTTTCATTAAATCGTTACGATTTTTCACAATTTAGAGAAGTGGGGTAACAAAATGCGTGAAATCTCATGGTTTGGTTTGAATAAAACCATTTAAATTTACAAATTAAATGTTTTTTTCTTTATTATTTGTTTACATGAATTTATCGTCGAAGTAAATACGCACCCAATCATTATACATTGTAAAAACACTTAGTGAAATTTGACATGCAAGACATGAGGAATGACATGTGTTTTGTTTCTAAGTAGCTAGCAGATGTTGATTTAATATAGCATGACGTGTGACAAGGGGGCTAGATGTTATGGAAAGTTAGAAACTTTGTGACAGAAAGAAAAGGAGAGTAAAAAGCACTGAAAAAAGTGGGACATTTTTAATGAATGGCCCCTATAAAACTAGTTAAAAGAAATATACAAACGTTTTTTGTCAGAAACTCTTATTGCGTAGGCCTCCTTCCTATTAGTACAATTACTATTAGTACCAGTTACCTATTAGTACTTACTAATTAGTACTATTCACCTATTAGTACTTACTAATTAGTACTATTCACCTATTAGCACTTACTAATTAGTACTATTCATCTATTAGTATTTACTAATTAGTACTATTCATCTATTAGTACTTACTAATTAGTACTATTCACCTATTAGTACTTACTAATTAGTACTATTCACCTATTAGTACTTACTAATTAGTACTTGGGAAGCTTACTATCACCTACTAACAAAATTGGTTTCCGTAGTAGTTGGAAAAAAAGGTGTTTCTAGCAAATTATAAATATTTCAGATCTTGATGTTTTATGTGACGAATAAATGGAAAATTCTAGTGCATGTCTATTTATGTATATTAATCTTTCAACTCTAGTGATATATTGATCAATAATATTAATATGTTTGTCCAAACACATCTAGATTATTTATTTCCATACATCACGATGCTCAGAAAAATTTAAATTATTAAAGAAAAAATTAAAAATTTTGGATATTGTTGAGCCATAATATGGTTAAGTTTGCTCCAATTAGAATAATAAAATAAAATGTAATTATCTAATTCCTTCCACTGCAAATATTACAATTTAAGAGTGTAATAAGCTAGAAATAATGTCGTCTTCATTTCCCGGTTTATCAGAAAATGAAGCTTTTTTCTGTTTTTAAAAATTGAGTGATTAATTGCTTTAAAAAATTGCTATTTGTTTCTTTTAATAAATATGGTAAAGGTTAATTTAATGATGTATACATCTGTAATTGATTATGTTATAATATACGCCATCAGGACATAAAACAAATTAGTATGATCATTATTTATCAAACCCATTTTTTTACAAAAACATTTCAATCATTTTAATGGCTTAATATGCATTTTAATGGACCTATTTTGCCATTAATTTCTCGTTTTACCAATGCTTAAAAGATAGATCATACTGTTTTTTTAATTAATACAATATAATAAAGAGTGAAAAATGACGTTTATAAACTAGCGAGAAATAGTTTCTATATCGTCTAAAGATTAATTTTTTTCATCTTCTTTTTTTACATAGGGCCATTCATAAATTGATTATCCCATTTAAAAATATCTTAAATACATAAATAATTGTTATTTCGGGGAAGAGTAATAATTGTATTTGCAACCTACTTAATTTGAAATAAAAATTTGACTAATATTAAAACAAATATATAGATATCGAAAATAAATGTATGTACCTTGCATTCATTTTTCTGTTTAATATGCACTGAGAAAAATGTATGGTTGAAACTACTAGAATTTTGAAAAATTTACCATATTTTTGGCTTTATGGGAACACCAAATATACCGTAATTTTTACATAAGCACTTTTGTAATAATTTTGGTAAATTTAACAATAAAACATTGCTTTATAATGTGTATTAAAATTTATTATGTGTGTTAAAATGTAGGAGCTCTATTATGATACATTAGAGCAAAACCCTTTTTTCAATAATTTTACTTTTCAGTTTTATATTTTGACCAAGAGTATAATAAAAAAACTATAATTTTGAAAACCAGGAATTCTGGTTAACCGTTACCATATGAATGGTTTATATACCACGTACTTATTACCAGAATTACGGGTATTTTATGAGAAATGTCTTTAGCATACAGTACAGTATTTCTTTTCCGTGTGCAATCTCAAGCTGAGGAACTGTTATTCAACTATTAAGAAATAACTATAATTATAAACTCTTATTAAATAACTATAAATAATTAATTTTACGCATGTAATCTTTACTCTAATTTCAAGTGAAAATATTTTAATACCATTAAAATAGAAATTATTAACTTTAGGAAAATGAAAGGAGAATTATGAACTGAATCTGTTTCCAAGAATTTAATTTTAAAAGTTATTGACTTAACTTTTATGACCAAAGTTATTGATGGAGTCTTTTAAATTCTGTTCTTGATTTAAATTAGATTCTTTAATTGGTATCGTAGCACTACTTTTCAGCTAATGATATTTTTTTCTTCATTTTTTTCTTCTTTAATGGTACGCAAGCATTGAGTAAAAATACCATTTAGAAGTTAAACGCATCTAATAGCAGTTCAACAGTTTAATGGTTCAATGTGCATCTAAAATTACCTATTTTGCCAACATTATTAACAGTCTTTTGACAGTTTGACAAATGTTAAAATATCTTCGAAGATAAGTCCGTTTTTCGAAAGTAAATTTATTTATACATTCTTAAATTGGTGGTTAGTTTATTTTTTCACCAGTTCTTATGAAGAAGTAAGAAAATTTCCTTGCATATTAAATTTAATGAAATAGTTGCAAATATTTATTTTAATGAAAAAGCTCTGAGCTCTCATGTCATAAAAAAACAACTTCGGTAACTAAGTGGTAAGATTTTACATATAGAAATTTAAAAGAGTTCTCAAAAAGAAAAATTCAAGTTATATTTTTGTAGAGATTCTTAGAAATCATAAAATCATTTTTGATTCTAAAATAAATTAAAAATGTTTTTGTTCAATAAAAAACACAGCTTATTGTTTTATCTATTTCATTTTTATTTTTATTATTATTGTTATCAATATAACCATTTATCAATTTATCTTTGTATTTTTGTATTCAGGGTTTTAAAAAAAATGTTTTCATGATACAACACCAAAAATGTGAGTAATCATAAAAATATTTCAGTTTCTAAATTAATTCAAACAGAAAATGATTTAGTTAAGTAAAAAATCTCCAGAAACTGAAACGGTAAGATATTATTTGATTAAACAAATAGAAAATTACTTGATTATACAAATTGGAAATAACAGTCAACATGTTTCAAGCACTCAAAAATTGGCATCCATTTTCAAGGTTTGCCAGACCTGAATTATTTCAAGACATTTGATAATATTTCAGGAGATGTAAAGACATTTAATTCAAGTCTGGATGGTCTTGACAATGGGTGCCTATTTTTTATTATTATAATTATTTCAAGACATTTGATTATTTTTTTATTTGATTTGATTATTTTTTTATAATTATTTCAAGACATTTGATTATTTTTTTATTTGATTTGATTATTTTTTTATAATTATTTCAAGACATTTGATAACATTTCAAGGGATGTAAAGACATTTTATTCTCGTGAATTATTTCAAGACATTTGATAACATTTCAAGAGATCTAAAGACATTTAATTCAAGTATGGAAAGTCTTGACAATGAGCGCCTATGTCTTAGCTCCTGAAAAATGTCAACTGTCTTTTCCAATTTCTGTATTTTTGAAGCGAATGAAGTTTTAATCAAGAAAATGCTTTATTTAATAAAAAAACATTGTTTTCCTTGTTTTATTTTTATCATTATTGTTACTAATATGATCATTACTGTAATACTGCAATTTTTTAAGCAATTTGGTTATTCTAGAATGTCAAAAGTTTTCTCCGTCAAAGCTAAGCAAATCTAATCTCCAGAGACAGACTAAAACCAGATGGTTAAACGACCCAAAAGAGAAAAAAAACATGTTTGTCCTACCATGTGGGCAGAGACATTGAAAAGTAGTTCCCACTAGTCCCTCGGCAATGTCCACGCAAAATCCTCCATGTTGGCAAGGGTTGCCGTAACATCCATCCCTTTCTTCGCAATATTTGCCCACGAATCCAGCACAGCAACGACACGAAAAAGACCCCTGGGAAAAATAAAAAAAAAAGGCAGACATTAAATGAGATAGAGACAATGGAGAAAGAAACAAAAATAGGGATTTAGGCACGTGTAAAGTTACTGGCGAAATCGAGCAGTAAACAGGGTTCGAAATTACCCGTTAGAAGTTTTTGAAAGGCGCAGAATTAGAGCTTTTAAGCCTTCTTTTATTTAAAGAGTTTCCTTAAAAGTGAATAAAAGGAGTGCAATCAAGCTGATCATTATTTAGAGTGTTCAGGATAATGATATTCCGTGAAGTGGAAATTGAGAGTCGTATTCACGGAATCATTGATTGTCGGGTGTGTTCATCAAATTACTTGATCTTTACTGTGATTAGTTGGACATTACTTTAAAAGAATTCAATCGTAACTAATTAATAATTAGTGAAAAAAGAATATTTTCCTGGAAATTATTTTGCAATAGAAATATGCGTCTGATATATTGTATTCTTTGCAAAATCTTTTACTCGAGTAAACTCACTTAAATTCTTTGACAAATTATAAAAATTTTAAACTTAATGCACATTTAAATGATGTTTATTTTTGAAATCTTAATATACTATTGCAATGAAACGGATAGGCATGCAAAGAAAAATGATATGAAGACATTACCGAACTAAAACTAAGTAAACGAACAAAAACTAAATAAACGAACCAAAACTAAATAAATCTAAAATTTTTAAACGAGTAAACGGGTATTAACATAATATTTCTGAATAAAAAAAAATTTTTTTGATTTGATTTAATGCATATTCGATATAAAACTTTTATGATATGAAATTCAAGAAAAGTAGTTTTATCTAAACATAAGTTATTTGATTTGTAACTAAAATAATATCGATGCGTAGTAATAGATAAGAAGTTTAATACTTTTCACTTAACACTGAAGACTTATTTTTCTTTATTTACAGTTATATGTTTAGACATATGTATTTTTACGGAATTTCTAATTCAGTAAACAATCTCGCGTGATGAAGCAAGATTTCTATATATACAAAAATTATGACATTTGAATATTCACGCCCCTGCAAAAAGTATAATTCGTTGCACGACGATGTTATATTTATACTAATGATTTTCTTAGTCGAAAAAAATTTATTAAACATTCGGAAATAATTTAGTAAACATTTTTGTACATTTGAACCGTAAAGAAGATTTAAAATAATTTGAGAGAAGATATAAGTTGATTTAAATTCAACTATAAACTGAACTACCTTCTTTGAATAGAAAATTAAAAAGAAAAACAAATATTTTAATAACAAAAGAGTAGGAGATTTAACATCAAAAGTATCAATTTTAAATTATAGTATGGCTAAAAATCTCTTTAACCTAGCTTGTTTCAACACAATGCAGACATTTTAATAACTCAACTATAACTCTATCATAATTAAATAGTTTACATTTGCATTAATTATAGAAAAATTTAGTTTGTAAATTAAATTTTGCTATAGTTAATTATTCCCAAAATATTTTGTCATTTTAAGCTCAAAATGAAGTTAAGTGAGTTTTTTGTGTAGAGTGTATTATAATTTTAACAAAATAAATTGAATGCCTAAAAATATGCGTTTATATTCGTTTCTATCCTCAATTTTATTTTTAAATCCACTTTTAGGACTATTCAAAATCATATTTCAAATATTTTTAAAATTGTTTAATTTATTTAAAGATTGCTTAGTTAGTTAAATGTGCAACTATTCTAATGTAAAGTAGAAGTTTTTAAAAAACTATATTCGAAATGGAATTATAAAGAAAATTGATTAATTACAATGTAAATAATTATAACTCAATTTTTTTTTCTCAAAATGTATGCCGAAATCAAAAATATCCATCAGATTAAAAAACTCTTTATGCAATTCTGATTTAAAAATCAGCTTATATTTTACAAATTATCAGTAAATTTCATTAATTTTCATCGACGAGTTTAGGCATCTGTTGTAACAGAAAATAAACACATAGTCAATTATTTTTAATAAATAGAATTATGCATGACTACCGTTTACAGCAGCTATTGGAAAAGAAAAATCTCTGCGTTTAATTGATTAAATACAAATGTTTTGGGAAAATTTTAAAAACGGTTTTAGAGAAATTTTAAATATATTTTGAATTTCACAAATTCTGGATTTATGCTACTGCATACACTGTCTCATATGTGTTGCAAATGCTATTCCCATCTTTAAATTTGCATAATTTATAGCATGTTAAATAATTTATATGAAAAAACAATTATTCTTACCGTGTTGGAAAAATTATCACAGAAACCTTTTCCAGAGCACAAAGATTGATCTTTGCTTTTAGAGCATTCGTGTTCCTGTATTTTGATCTGAAGACTCCACAATATGTCGCATTCTAAACCTTCGTCAGAGAAGTGGACTGGAAGTACAAAATATTTTTTTAATTAGTATTGTATCAGTGGATATCGCCGAAGAAAAATTCCCAACTTTAAAAATTTATCGCTATAGAATTCACATATCGATATAAATGTATTGAATCGTTTTGTGCACAATCTATATATTTTATGTAAATCAATGGAATCGTAAAATTTCTTAACTGGAGCTAAAATTATAGTTTTTTTTAAATGGAACTTTACATAGTACCCACTGCTTTGCAGACCGATTTATGTAAATCTTCTTATAAGAATAATAATTATCTTTATTACATACCTAAAAACATTTGTGCCTTTTATTGGCGAAAATAACTCATGAATGAAGTAAATACATCAGTGCTTGTTGCAACTTTCCAGAATCATTGATATTTTAAATTTTAACTATTGACTAATGGAATGTTGAGCCATGATGGCTCAGGGGATAGAGTGTTCACCATCCAATATGGTTAACCAGATTCGAATATCTGCGATGGCTGGTCAATACGAATTCAGCATCCAGCTTGCGCCGACCACAGTGCTGACGTAAAATATCCTCAATGGAAGACGGATCATGGGTTAGAGTCTCCTTACCATCAGGCTGATCGTAAGTGGTTTTTGTGGTTTTCCTCTCCATGTAACGGACATGTGGGTTAGTTTCATCAAACAGCTCTCCATGAAGGCAATTTCTCCCAATGATTGATCCAGGTGTTCCCTTGTCTTCTGGATTGGGTTGAAGATTACAAGGCTACGGAGTTGATCATTAGTAGTCATAATCCCAAAAAATTGTATCGACTGTTCAATGACGGTATTATAATATAATATAATATAATATAATATAATATAATATAATATAATATAATATAATATAATATAATATAATATAATATAATATAATATAATATAATATAATATAATATAATATAATATAATACTATACAATACAATACAATACAATACAGAACACTACAGTACTCTATTATATTATATTATATTATATTATATTATATTATATTATATTATATTATATTATATTATATTATATTATATTATATTATATTATATTATATTATATTACATTATAAAGTAAGAACGGATTCTCGATCACAACCTGAAGTAGTTTTGCTTGTCATAAATTTTAGAAAACGAGCATTTGTATCATTATGCAGACATATGACTCAGTTGTTCATCTATTTGTCTCGTAAAATCACAATTTTTAATAAACACGTATGACAATATTTGTAATTTGAAATTCTGTAAAAGGTTTGCAATTATGCCATACTTAAAAATAATGAAATGCAAATAATTGGCTATCAATAGACATTTCTTACCAAATGCATTCAATTCCCCAGGCTGTAATACGTCATCCCTTAAGGTCATGTTTCTTGAATCTACGCTTAACAATGTTTTATGATGATTGTTATCACACATGGAAGATTCAGGGCGGCTCAACAAAGAGATCTTACTTGTGCCATTATCTGACGTATCATATAGATCTATGAATAACCTAAAGAGACAAGAAAAGATTAGTTAAAACACAAGTATAACTATTGCATAAAGAAAAGGATCCTCTAGCCTTTTTTCTGATATTTATTCCTGTCCTTTTACTCAATTGCATTATGCATCATGTTTGACTTTTAAATGCAAATGAGAAAAAAAAATTTAAAATTGTTTTGTTAAGTTCAATAATTAAGGTTGAAAGTTTATTGTTACAATAATTATCGCTCTGAAAAAGGGGCATGGTCAAAAGTACCAGAATACGATAACATATATTAACCGTGCTTACGGGCTCGATGGAAAGTCCATAAAGCTCGTCAATTTCTAACGAAATGCTTTGGTAATGATTTCAGTAAAATTGACAAAATATTATAATAAGCTATATGCTGTATAATATGTAATAAAATTAAGCAAATGTTGTGATTTATTTTTACCAGAAATGTCATTACAATACAGTACGGTAATTTTACTCGAGTTTTTTCACCGGGCTCGAATCATCATGATTCTTTAAATTTATTAACTTTTTCTTATCTGTAAATATTATGAGTGCTGCAATTTTTACATGTAAATTGCTTAAAATTAGATATTTGATCGTGTTTTTTTTCAATATATTTGATATATTTAAGCTATAATTTCAAAATCCACAATTTCCGCCAAACCGTTACCTTCTGAATGAAAAAATTATTAAATAAATTATTTAAATACTGCATGTTTAACTTTCCATTAGCAGAATTTTTTATTCTTTTTCCAGAAATGTAATTACTGTACATTACAAAAATTTTGCCAAAATTTTTTTCACCGTGCGATTTATAAAAACCAAAATGGATTCAAATATAGTGTATTTTATTTTTAAAATCCAAATAAAATACACTAATTAAGAAAAAAATCATTAAGGCAATCGGATAATTTTTCTTATAAATGCCTTTCGTTTTCAACAAGGCTTTTCAAAACATTTCGGAACAATTTATCTTCAATCTCTAATATAAACCAATATTCTCTAGATAAAATTGCTTTTGAATATAAGTGAAAATTATCTTCTTTTAATAAGGAAATAATTAAATTTTGTATTGGTCAAACAATAACAAAAATTTTATATTTTTTAAAAGAGGAAGATGCTTTGTTTTAATAATTAATTTTACTAATCTCAGTAGCTCAAATTATTAAACACGGAAGCTTATGCTTAAGATACTGATTTTTAAAGTTTCTTTCTGCTATATTAAAAAAAATGTCTCACTTTATTGACTACCTGACATTAGAAGTTAATCTTCATCAAAAAAAATAATAATAATCTCTACTTAAATAATAGTATTAGTTAACAAAGCTGTTAAATTTTTTAGAAAAATTTCAGAATGTATTTTAACAGAAATAAACATGTTTGCCTCTACCTCGCATGGATAATTTGTTTCTTTTTTCTGCGTAGAAATAAACATAATAAACAGGAATTTTTTAAATCTTTAAAAAAAAATGACCGAAAAACTTTTTTTCCGTTTAAGGCTTAAAAAACTTCCTACTTGAAATTCAAAAAAGCTATCGTTTTCAAAGAGAATACCTGATTTTTAAACTCCTATTTTGTTTCGATTTCCTGTACTTCAGGTTTTTCAAACTACTTAACTTTTTTAACTGAATTTTGATTTTTAACTTCTTTCACGTCGTTGATTCCTCTAGAGATGCAATTCATTTTAAGTTTCTCTATAAGTTAAAAAATATCTATTTTAAAAAATTATGTTATACAAGTAATGTTTATATGATCTTTTCATGATAAAGTGGAAATTTCGTGAGCTATATTCGTTGAGAAAAAAGTACTTGTATAAAATAAAATTTGCGTAAAGTGAGTAGCCCAAGCGTGTATAAGTGTTTCAAAAATTAGATTGCAGTTCTATTACTTTTTTAAAACTATTTTATTATTTCAATATTTTTAAGTTTTATTAGAAAACATATCACTTCCATTACAAAATATTTTTTAACACAGAAAGTGTCTTTATAAGCATTTTTTTAATAAAAAAATCTAAAAATACTCACTTTTTAGAACTGAAAAAAGAGAAATTAATTTAATTCTCATTTTCTGAATCAATTATTGAAAAAATATCTTTTTTTATAAAACATGCCAAAACTGTTATTGAAAAATTGATCTTTTATATAAGACAAAATTAAAAAACTCCATTCTTACTTTGAAGTAGGCAAAAGATCCCTTTAGGTTGATAATGTGTTTTTAAGCATTTTATGAATAGTTTTACCAAATGCATATTTAACTACATAGCTAGTTTCGGGGAAATTCTATGACCTTTATTAAATTTCCTTGACAAAATTTAAAATTTAAAATTTTTTTCCATAGCAAAATATAAATAAATAATAAGTTAACCATATATAAAGCCATGGGAGGTGTTCTTCCCATGTACTTAATTATTTTTAAATGCCGATAGGAATATATTTTCATGTGCGGCAATTTGCAGATAACTTCAAAAGACAAAGAAGCAATGATAAAATTTGTTAATATCTGCATTGCATTACTTTGTTAGCTGTTAGTAAAGGTAAGATATTTTCCTTTGTTAGTTATGCACTCGTTCATTTGATCATTTCTTAACAAGCTTATTTGTTGTTATAAATACAGAATTTATTAATTCGGTAATCTATATGCACAGAAGTTTGTGGAGTCGATTCTTTAGAATAGGTTAAATTTCGAATATACTACCCACTTTCTCACCAAACAAAATTAACTCAATCAAATTAGTAATTGTAACCTAAATGTTATTAGCTAAATGAATTTTTTATTATGATTTACTCTCATTCCCAAAGTAATTTAACGTAATATCATTGAAACAAATAGTTTATAAAGGGGTTGAGTAATTAAATATGGAAGCATTTTATGTGTTACTTTAGGTTAATTTGATTGTTATTTAGTTCATTTTTTTAATTAGTTGAAGTATGTTGAATGTTAAACCTTGCACCAATTTTAACCTCGATTTATGATAAATGTTATAGACAATCAACTTAGAATTTTGATGAAAAAAATCCATTATAGTTTTGTTTCATTAAAATTGTTTTGAGCAAATACTGCAGTACTTTTCAGGGAAAAAATAAGTTTTTATTGAAAAACAAGCATGGTTGAAAGTACAACATAGACAGTAACTTGTACCACTATTTGCTGAAACTTCTTTGTTGTATTCCTTACAGAGTTATAATATTTCGGGCTCTTTTATTTTATTTTCTAATCAAATTTATGGGAAAAAATGCTATGTAACTGAAAAATATTAACATCTAACATTTTTGAGTTAAGTTGCTCAGTTGTGGGGCTGGATTGAGTTATGTTGTTCAATTATGTGGAATTATTTCTATTAAATGTATTACGGAGAAAAAAAATTCTGTATTGTAATGATATTTCTTGTAAAATAAGCATAAACCACGATAAAAACCGTTTTTGTAATATGCTCTAATTTATCATGATAAAATTTCCACATTTTATTACATTCAAAAAATTTTATCGCATTTTATATAAAACCATAATTAATTGTTAATTTTACCAAAATCATGAACAAAACATTTTGGTAAAAATTACCGAGCTTTTAAGTATTCTCTAAGAACTAGAAATGTGGTAAATTGTACCATATTATCATCCATTTATTTATGTTCCATTATATCCATACTTTAATTTGACTTTAGTTAAAGTTATGAAACAAATTAAAATTCTAAGCAAGTTTATAAAATAAACAAAATTTTATAAATCTGATTTTATTATTTTCTAATAATTTATTCAATAAAATCAAAAACCGAAAAATAGTAGTAAAATTTTAAGAAAGAAAAAAAAGTAGTTAAAAGTCAATTTTTACATATTTAAGAATTATTTTACTTCAATTATTAAATTGAATTAAACAGTTTAATAAACTATCTCGAAATGTCCGAAATGATTCAAAACTTGTTTTCATGTTTTGAATTAATCATATTATTGTTAAAATATTATTTAAAATTTATCTACCCACAAAATTTGATTTTTGATGAAATATTTTTTTTAAAATTCTCATACTTTAAATTAAATAACATTGTTAGAAAAGAAGTTTTCCAATTTCGATTTGACATTTGATTGATTTTGATTTGCAAATTTTGTTTTGAATATAATGGGAATGTTCGCATATTGATATATTAGCATATTAACTATGATCAAAATTTATTTTGACTTAAGGCAATAAAAACTAAAAATAAAAGATAAAAGGAGGACATCATAGCTTCAGATTTTATCTCAGAAAACACGTGTAATATATTGACAAGCCAGCACAAGAACATTGTTCGTGTCTTCGGTAATAAGAACTCGGTATAAAAGACGAAGATTTTTGTCAACATTATAGCTACAGATTCAATCTCACAAAGCACGTGATGTTCAACACATTGACATGTTAGTACATTAGCATTGTTCATTATTTATTTTGTCTCAGGCAATAAAAATTCGAAAAAAAGACATAGAAGTTTTTCTCGGGATCATAACTGCAGATTTAATCTCACTAAACACATGATGGTTAGCACATTAACCTGTTAACACATTAACATTGTTTAAAATTTATTTTGCCTTAGGAAATAAAAACTCGGAATAAATGACGAAAAGATTTTTCCCGAAACCATAGCTGCAGATTTAATCTCGCAAAATAAAATGTGTCTTGTTATATTTTCCCTCGAAAAACCAATGCAGAGTCTTAATCAAGACTGACAAAAAAAGGTCATTACTTTTTCTTCGCATTTTCTTCGGGTAGTAATAACCGTGTATTTAATTTCCTTTTTTTCCCATCTTTAGAAGTATTAATTTGTTTGCTTCTATTGCGTCAAAGAAATGAAATATCCTTCGGTAAATTGAATAACAAACAATGTCTGGACACTCTGAAACACTTATAAAAAAAACACTAAAACAAGTTTTAATGCATCTTAATTTTAATATAATCGATATTTTTTTCTAAAAAGACTTTCAATTTAGCACTATATGAAGTTAAAACAGAAAACATTATTTTATATATTTACTAATATATATAATTATTATTACATGCATTTATCAATATAAATTACAAATATTTTTACTAGCATTTGCCTTTGATTTTCTAAACCAAATATCAAAAAAATGTTATTGTAACATGGAGAAAAATTTCTGCTGAAATAACCATACAGTATGATAATGACATTTCTGTTTAAATATGACTGATAATTCTGGTTAATATAACCAAAATATACGGTGTTTAAACCATTCAATTGGTATTATTTTTCTTATCATATGGTAACAGTTTACCGGAAATTCTGGTTTAAAAAATAATAGTTCTTACTACTAATATTTTGTAAACCAGATAATATGTACATAGATATGTACATAATATCATTTAGAAAAAAATACAAATCTGAAGGAAGTAAATTTGACCGAATAAATGGTTATTATATCATGCTTTAACTTACCATACATAACAAATTTTACCACTTTTCCAAATTTTATCACATATTAAACCATATTTTATTGTTAATTTTACCAAAATCCTCAAAAAAATGGTTTAGCAAAAATTACTGAGCTAAAAATACGTTAAATTTTTTTATTATTTTGTACTTTACTTACGGTTTTTACTAATATACTTTCTTTCTTAGTGAAGAGAAATACTAATTGTGATAATACAATAGGTATTACACAGATATATTTTATATATATATTTCCTAGCTTCTAAAATTTCTTTAATTTCTTAAACTCATTTTTTAATCATTCCTAATCGAATTTTAATTAAATTAAGTTAAATAGTTAATTTTTATTAAAATTTATAAAACGCAAACATAAAATATTTTTTTCTTTTCTTATCGATCAATGTAACGGCTAGCTTTTCATTTCAATACTAAAGTAGATTGATTTTTTCACTGTCGCGCCTAATCGAGAAGAAAAATCCATTTATAACTCTTTGTTCTTTCTTTCTTACCACAAATATGTCTCAGTTACATGATTATACTAATTCTCACAATCTTGTTGGCGACTCGCGATTGCAAATAGGGAGTTGGCTTTATTTTTGGCGATGTTATCTTTCGATAATTCTCCAACGCTAGATCTCTTCCCCATGCTCCTAACTGTCCGTTGGGAACAAATCAATTCACGTTCAAATTCGAATTTGGGGCTACTGGGGGTGCCCGTTTAGGCCTTCCAGTCCCAATCGTTGAATATTAATCTCAACTGAAAGTTCTCAATGTGGAGAATGTTATCCTGATCCCTTTAAAGGATTTCTTATCTTTATTATTTTTATATTTTAATTGTCGCCATTTTTAGTCTACTAATATTTGCTTAATAATTCAAATTTTTACTTAAAAAATTTTATTCATTTCTTCGAGATAATTATCATTATATTACTTTCAAATTAAGATATATATGTTACTGCCAAAAGTCAATGATGATACTTTAACTACCACTAAAATATTAGTAATGGTGATCACCGCCATAATACTAATAATATTATTTATTCTACGAAATATTCAGGAATGTTGAAAATTAATGTTGAAAATAAAAGAAAAAAACCAAATAATTAAAAGAATTAGACAGATGCTTTATAACTATAAAAAGTAGCATCATCATTGCGATGTCTCAGAATAGTAGAAATTCAATAATGTAGCAAAATTAATCCAAACAGAGCAATACAATAAAGGTCATAAAGAGATGAATTCTGAAAGGTAGTGTAGCAAATTTTGCAAATTTTAAGCATCTCATAAAGTTGTTGAAAATTAATGTTGAAAATGAAAGAAAAAACCAAATAATTAAAAGAATTAGACAGATGCTTTATAACTATAAAAAGTAGCATCATCATTGCGATGTCTCAGAATAGTAGAAATTCAATAATGTAGCAAAATTAATCTAAACAGAGCAATACAATAAAGGTCATAAAGAGATGAATTCTGAAAGGTAGTGTAGCAAATTTTGCAAATTTTAAGCATCTCATAAAGTTGTTGAAAATTAATGTTGAAAATAAAAGAAAAAACCAAATAATTAAAAGAATTAAACAGATGCTTTATAACTGTAAAAAGTAGCACCATCATTGCGATGTCTTAGAATAGTAGAAATTCAATAATGTAAAAAAATTAATCCAAACAGAGCAATACAATAAAGGTCATAAAGAGATGAATTCTGAAAGGTAGTGTAGCAAATTTAGCAAACTTTAAGCATCTCATAAAGTTGTTGAAAATAAAAGAAAAAACCAAATAATTAAAAGAATTAGACAGATGCTTTATAACTATAAAAAGTAGCATCATCATTGCGATGTCTCAGAATAGTAGAAATTCAATAATGTAACAAAATTAATCCAAACAGAGCAATACAATAAAGGTCATAAAGAGATGAATTCTGAAAGGTAGTGTAGCAAATTTAGCAAGCTTTAAGCATCTCATAAAGTTGTTAACTACTCAAGAGCTTTTATTAGAATATGTTAACAAACAGGCGCTATGCTAATCGAAATATACCACTTAGGATAACTAAAATGACTTGAAGCCCATAAAAAATGACACTTAGACGATACCAGTTAAAATAATTTTTAAAAAAATTTCATAACATTATTAAATTATTATTTTTTTGTAATTTTTGTTGAGCGGCGTTGACTCTAAGAATAGAGGGCTCATCTATCAATGAAGTGATTCAATTTTGAATCACTTAAGAGACGAATGAAATTATGCGCCTAAATCCCACCAACCCCATTGCAGACGTAAAACAAACCCATTGGTAGTTGATTTCAAGATTGGAATCCCCTCTCCATTGGGCTAACCATGGGAGGTTATGTTGTTTTCTTCTCTGTGTAACGCTAATGCTAGTTAGTTTCATCAAAAAGTCCTTCAGGGAGGCTAGTTTGTCCCTATCTTCCAGATTGGATTTGAGTTTACCAGGGTATAGAGTCGAACATTGATATTTGTAAACCCAAAAATGGGTTAGTTGCCTAATGTTGGTTATAAAATAAAATATTTGGTTGATTATGAAAGTATTCACAACTTCATATTCAAGTCAATATAAATCCTAAATTGTAGCTAAAATCACGTACAACTAGTTAGTTAAATGAACAATCTGTATATTTTTTAAAAGCACAAAAAATTATTTCTATTTGCTATTCATATAAACTACGTTAAACAGTTAAGAATATTACTCGATTAAATATTTAAAGCAAATAATGCTTTTTAATCAAGTCATATTGTACCGCTATAGTTTCTTCGGATTATTTATTTAACAGTTAAAAGCATTTGCATTTGCTCTGAAAAATAGCAAATTTCTTAAAAGCCCAATCAAACAGAAAAGTAAGAAATTTCGATAAATGAAAGAAGAAAAACAATATCCATTTTTTAGTTTAATTACCTTTCCGATTAGCTAATTACGTCATTGAAAATCTCAATTAAGATATAAGGCTCCAAAAAACCAAGAGCCGCACTTTTTTGAAACATATTTACGGATTATATAAAAAGGTAATTATGGATAAAATTTTTTCGTCGTTAAAATTAATCGATCAGATTTAACAGACTCGTTCAATTACAGGGAACAGAGAGTAACTACTACAATTTAGATGTGCAGTGAAATATGATACCCAATAGTCGTTAAAACTAGTTTTAAAAAAACTTCACCCCAGACGATAATGATGCCTTCAAAATTTATTTCCGAACGAAGCACAAACTTGATTAAGTTGCTGCCACAAACGCCGGGAACCTAACAAAAAGTATTGGGAAAATGGATGTTAAAGTAATATACTGGAAGGAAGAGTTAATCCAAGGGAAATGAAGTGGTGTCGTTAGACAATGATTTAGACAACGCCTTTAAACATTGGCTAAACGTCATCGTGAGGCATACTTCACTAAAAACTAACGAAAATATTTATTTTTTGCAATTTTGTTTTTGATCACAATGTATATTTTTCTAGCTTTATTGTTTTTAATTTACATTGTCTTACGTTTTAAATTTACCTACTATACAAAAACCGTTTAAAAATATTGAGAAAATATACGAACAAGGAGGTGAATACAAGAGAAATGAAGTGGTGTCGTTAAACAATGATTTAGATAACGCCTTTAAACATTGGTTAAACGTCATCATGAGGCATACTTCACTAAAAACTGACGAAAATTTTTATTTTTTGCAATTTTGTTTTTGATCACAATGTATATTTTTCTAGCTTTATTGTTTTTAATTTACATTGTCTTACGTTTTAAATTTACCCCCTATATAAAAACCGTTTAAAAATATTGAGAAAATATACGAACAAGGAGATTAATACAAGAGAAATGAAGTGGTGTCGTTAAACAATGATTTAGACAACGCCTTTAAGCATTGGTTAAACGTCATCATGAGGCATACTTCACTAAAAACTGACGAAAATTTTTATTTTTTGCAATTTTGTTTTTGATCACAATGTATATTTTTCTAGTTTTATTGTTTTTAATTTACATTGTCTTACGTTTTAAATTTACCCACTATATAAAAACCGTTTAAAAATATTGAGAAAATATACGAACAAGGAGGTTAATACAAGAGAAATGAAGTGGTGTCGTTAAACAATGATTTAGACAACGCCTTTAAACATTGGTTAAACGTCATCATGAGCCATACTTCACTAAAAACTGACGAAAATTTTTATTTTTTGCAATTTTGTTTTTGATCACAATGTATATTTTTCTAGTTTTATTGTTTTTAATTTACATTGTTTTACGTTTTAAATTTACCCACTATATAACCATTTAAAAATATTGAGAAAATATACGAACAAGGAGGTTAATACAAGGGAAATGAAGTGGCGTCGTTAGACAATGATTTAAACCACACCTTTAAAAATTGGGCTCTTGCAATTCGAGAAGAAGTGAAGTAATTATGCCTAATTATGCGATTAAAATTAGATTTAATTGGAACCCAAAAGCGACGTCATGCATGAGTTTCGAACTCTATTGGTTTCTAAATCGACAAATGCTAGGATTTGCCAACGAAGACGACACTTGTAGAGATCCAGTTTGTTTAAATTTAACGTGAGATATAGTAAACAAATAATTTTAAGGCACAAATCTTTAAAAAAAAATACAAACATTTTTATTTGTTATGATTTTATGTTTAGTCATAATGTATTTTTTCTTAGCCTATTGTTTATCTCTAACAATGCGTAACGCTTTTTTGTAATTTTCGTTCTACGGAAAAACCTAACAAATTAGTATTGGTAAAAATGAATGTTAACTAACGAGTTGATCCAAGTGATATGAAGTGGTAATAATTGCAAGCAATGATTTAAACACCGCCTTTAATTGCTGGTGCAAATACTAAAGTAAAATATATCGGATAAACAGTTTTATTTAAAAAAAAATTGACGAACATTCTTGTTTTCGATCATAGAGTAATTTGTTTTTCTAAGTTTATTGTTAATAACTTTAAACTTTACAATTCATTTTTTAACTTTTGCACTGTACTCTCTCATAAATAAAACTCACTTTTGATGATTCAGCAATCTTTGAAGTATATTTAATTTATTTTGAGAATCATTTCGTCACGCAATCACGTGATTTTTGACTAAAAGCGAACTCTCAAATATGTGACAAAATATTTTCTCATCTCTGGTCCTCATCTCTGTGCATTGTGCGAAATTGTTAACTAGGAAGAAAACTAAACGATCGAAACTAGAACGATGAAATGAAGCCGACCGACTGTATGATGGTCCAGGAGTTGGTTTGATACCGGGAAGATCCCGAGATCAAATCCCATTTCCGGCACCTGTATGTGAAATTCGGAAAAGTGATTAACATTACCACTCGTTCAATACCAGGAGGCATTACAAATGTTTAAATTTTTCTTTTTTTATTCTAAATGTTTAATTTTTCTTTTGGAAAAAAACTATAATGACGAAATATTTCTTTACTTCTGACGAAATTCGTTTTCTCGGAGAGTTATTTCGTTTCCTTGACAAAATGCTCGCTTGGAGTTTAACGAATTTATTAAAACGAAGAAAGTTTCTTGAAATTTGAGTACCCGCTCCTTACAATGAAAAAAGAACCTGGAAATTTACATTAAAAAGAATTCAATGAAATGTCAGTAATTTTTAACTTAAATATTTTTTCCTTTTTTTTGTAAAACTTTGTAACAGAAAAAATGTGAATAAAGAAATGAGAAGCATGATTCATTCCCGATTAAAAAACCAACATGCCATTCTGCTGTGCATTGTAGACGGTTTTAAGTCCAAAAAACTATTCTTGACGTCACAGTAAATTACCTCGATTGCCATCTATTAATATTAACCTATTTTTTTTGTACAATTAACTGTAAAAATATATTAGTATCGTAAAGATTACGGGTAGAAAACAATTCTGGCAAAATTACCGTACTGAATAGTAATAACATTTCTGGTGAAAAATAAATAAATAAATAAAATAATAAAAATTCCGACAATAAAAACTAAAATAAACTGAGTTCAAACCATTTATTTGGTAATTTTTCCATTTGTATGGTAACGATTTACCGCGAATTGCAGCTTTCAAAATTATTGTTCTTATTAACAAATATTTGGTATAAATACAAGACTGAAAAGTAAATGTAACGAAGGAAATAGGAATTATTTACCATCCTCTAAAGTATCATGACAAGATAAACAAATTATACCTCATTTATCAAATTTTACCATATATTATAAACCATATTTTAGTATTAATTTTAAATAATGAATTAACAAAGCATGGCGGTAAAAAACACCGACCTTTTTTGGATATCCAATAGGGCCAGACTCACGGTATATTTTATTATATTCCAATAGTTTGAAGCATACTTTTTTATTCCTTGCTGTATATTTTTCTGTAATATTTACCCTAAAAACTTTCTGACTCATTTACTTCTTTCTTGCTAATTTATTTACTAATATTAGAGCACACGGAATATTTATTATGCATTATAACCAAAATATATTTATGACCAAAGTAATTGCAACAAAAAATGTTTCATTCTTAAGGATAAATAAGTAAAATTATTTCTCAATTTGAAAAAAATAAAATATTGTCAGTAGTTAGTATTAAGATGTTTTTGCATGTTATTAAAACAGAATTAATATATTTTTTTATTTTCCTTACCAAAATCATTAAATTTTGCGACAGTTAAAATTGAATTAAACTTTACATTTATAAAAATATTCTCATGATTAGAAAAAAATTTAATAAAAAATTATTTATTACTTATTTAATATTCTCTGACTGAAGAGCAAATATTCTAATTTATCAATTTTCTGTTTTCAATTTTAATTCCTTATAGTTTTGAGTTTGAAAATAAACAACTGCTTTCTTTCAAACATTAATAATAGTAAGAAGTCTAAAAATTTGTAAATTACAAAACCACAATTTCTGGACATTGTTGATTCGTTTTTAGACTCCGCTAATACATTATTAATTATGACTAAAATGATTGTGACACGTGTGTGTTTATAAATGCAATAAAAAACATGCTGGTATCTCATATTTATCTGTAAATATATATATACCTAGTTTACAAACATAAAAAGACAATGAAACAAAATTAAAAATTAAGGTTGAACTTTCTTAAAAGGAAAATAACTAGGAAAACTAGGATAAATAGGAAAACTTTTGCCTTTTTTAAGGAGTTTTAGATTGTATGTTAATCGACAATAATTTATCTAACTAAGATAATTTATTCAGTTATAAGTTTTGATAAAACGCTGCAATGTCGGAAATTTTTCGAAAAAAAAATGGTTAAATAACAGTTTATTTAAATGTTATTTTACCATATTCAAACAAAACAGTCAAATAACCAAAATTAAGATGGTATCCAAACTTTTAATTGTGAGAAAAACCATTTACTAACTGCTTTCACCTAATACGGTTAAACACCTTATAATTTTATCACCCCAACTAGGCCCACCTAATGAAGCCACTTAGTATCTTGATCCTAGAAACGTATTATAACTATGAGAGCTAATCCGCCAATCTCATGAAAGAGAGAAGGGTTCGATTCCCAGCATTGACATCACAATATTTCCACCATTTCCTTCAATATATATCTAGAGATTCCAGTCTCCTCAATTTGTGACCATGGACTAATGTAAATCGATACACTAATTAACTCATAGATGGCAGCACCAATAAGGCTGCTGAATACTAAAAGACAATGGGTGAATCAACCAGATTAACTAATTAAACCATATTCTACGATTCATTTGATAAAACACAAATGATCCACAACCTAACTCCACAGCCCATTACCTAATTAAAAGCCTAGCAGCAGTGTTCAGTTAATTTTTTAAGGTTTTGAAACTATGCTGGTTGTAAATGGTTAGAAGAACCGTATAGTTTTGCCTTATGGTTATTTTAACCATACTATTACATTTCCAAATCCTTAAATGTAAAAAAAAATTACCATAAACTTTATGGTTAATTTAATAGACAGATTGCTGCTGATTATTTTGCCCTAATTTTAGAACGAATACTCTAACAGTAAGTTTTGAAAGAAATGTTAAAAATTATAAAAAAAGAACCCTTTTGTGCTTTAAAACTTTATACTTCAAAATATCTGCAAAATTATTAAAAATATTATAAACTTAATGCTTTAATATTTCATTTTGTCATGAAATGCAATTTTTTTTTAAATATCACGTTTTTATTCGTGAATACTTTTTTCTATAAATTTATTTCCCTTTGCTAATATTTTAAGTTTCTTTTTTGAATCATTGCAAATAATATTTCACTCCCGCGGATTCCAAATGAAAATACTTTTATTTTTCTAAATTTAATACCACTAGTGAATATCAATCATAGTTTACATTCTACTCCCCTTTTTGAACAGTTACAAAATCTCTCTGCTACTAAATTAATGACTATAATTTATTTTAAAAATTGCTTCAAAGTCAAAATCTGATAAAAACTATTTTACTAAACTCAAACGCATGAAGTTAAGTAATAAACTTTGCTTAAAGAGAAATTAAAAGCGATAGTTAACAAGATAACAAAATACTGAATATAGTATAGTTTTTATATTGTTATTTATGATTTCCCCTTTAACATATACGATGTTTCTTATTTTTGATCTAAAACATTGCTCATCTCCGCGGTTATATTTTTATCGATATTTTGTAATTGTTCTTTCATGCTTGTTGATTAAACTGTATAAACCTTATTAACAAATTATTACTGCGGAGCAACTATTCTAAAAATGCGTTATAATTTTACTTGAATTAAGTTTCAACATAAATCAAATTCATTTAATAAGTTTATTTTTGTATATTGTTAATGCTATGACGAATCCAACTTTTTTTGATGATGCAGTTTGTTTAAAACTTCAGTTTGTTCAAACTTGTTTCATTTTGCATTGCGACTCTAAATCCTTAACATTTCTTGACTTTTTTCAAATAAAATGTTTGTAGGACAAGATTTCCTAATTAATTGTCGGGTTAGTAATAATTTAATAAAGCAGTAATAGCGAGAAAGACTTATTTTTCTTCCATAAAATTCGTAACAAATATTTTCAACGTTAGAAAAACAATGTTAAAAATACAATAGCAGCGCATGGACTATAAAAACCTTTTACTTTTAACTTCTGTCAATAAAATTCTTAGTAGAATTTGAAGCTGGATATCGGAAAGGAATGTACTGGAATTTAAAGAATTCGTACACAAAAATTTCTATTTTGGTAAAACGACGAGAATTGACAGTGTAAACACTCTTTCTACAAATGTTTTAGTTCTATTTTTTATAGATTTGGTACACAAAACTCTTGAATTCAATAAAAGTAAATAAATTAAATAAATGCTAAAAAAAGTGCTTAATGTTAAGATATTGATTCATTCTTTCCTTTTTATAGAATCCTTTATTTAGAAATAATCATAATGGAACAATTTTGTAAAAGCAATTTTATATCATTTAAGCAAATAAGTCATAAATTAATTAAAAGAAAGCCATCATACAATTTATTATTTTGACATAATTACACATTTTCACATGATGATGAATAATTTTCTAGACTTGTTAAACTAAGTTCTATATTGGTTTAGGTAGAGGAACTAGAACCTGATTGTGAGAGAGAGGTTTATTAAACTGACAGAGGATGTTCCAATATTAAAACGGAAAATATATGAATAAAACTGTATTATTTGATGAGTAAATGACTTTCAATTAATATTTAAATAGCTTGAAATATACTTTTTTTTAAAGAAAATCATTTTAATGATAAAGAACATTCACTCTTAAAGTACTTCTATATAGAATCCGAGGTCTAAATTTTTATTCCTCACAATATATTCTACTTAAAAAAGTATTTTTTACCTATGTTAGAATTTTGAATTGAATGTGGGGTTTAATGGCACAAAGTCCAGAAAAGGACATGCTGCTCCAAACAAATGGGTTTTTTCAACTAATGTAAGATAAAGTATATTTGTTTTGCCAAAATATATTGTTAAAACTATGCATGACATGCAAAACATTCAGAAATCAGTAAAATCAGATAAAAGTGTAAATTGATTGAAATTGCATAAAAGAGGTTAAAACGGCCTATGTCAGAATAAATCGAGTTTTAATTAAGATACTGAGGAGTCTGGAAATTTGAAGAATGTAGTTAAACAAGTCTTTTACTACACTAAGAAAAAAAAGCATTTTCAAAACTAGCAGAGTATGTTTAACGTTAGCATGTTTATAGCTCTATAGAAGCGCAAACTTTTTATCGGAGTGCTTTGGTAATGATTTGGTAAAATTAAGAGCAAAACAACTTTTAATAATACGTATTAAAACTATAGTAAATGTTTTTTGTCATTTTATCATGATACCGTAGAACATGTCATGAAAATTATTTACCTGGTAAAATTTAATTTTTATTTTTTTTTCAAATTGCATGGTAATAAGTGCTATAATTTTGATAACCTAATTTTCCGGTAAACCGCTTCCATATGAGCGGAAAAAATACCAAAAGAATATTTTCAATTGGTTTTATTAACCAGAGTTAGGTTGTTGCTTTTTTAACCAGAATTGTCATTACCATGGAATATGATGATTTTACCAGGATATTTTTTCTCTGTGTAAAAAAAAGGATTGCAGCGAATCTCACTTTTTTAACTTAATTTTTAATTTTGTTAACATTGCTTTCCATTCCTAAATGCCTAAAATTTGTTGAAAACAATGACAAATCACACAAAACGACAATTTTTGACACTTACTCAATCTCATCCCCGCTTTGCACAATGATTGAAACTGTTGAAGTGACTTCTTTGCTTTTCTGACTTTGATTCGAACATTTTTCACCAGAGTAACAAGCAACCTAAAATAAAAAATGAAACTTAACTTATTTATTTAACTTATGAAAGATTTACAATAGTATTAACTTATGAAAGATTTACAATAGTAGAAAGATTACAAGAATACAATTTACATATTATAGAAAGCAATTTTGTAGTTAGAAAACTGAACACAAAACTGACATTATCTAAGATCCCCCACTAAGATAAAAAAAAAATAGAAAAAAGGAGCAATTGAAGGGAAAGAAACTTGAATATGAAATTAGTAAATTTTAAATTTACATTAGAAAATTCGCTGCCATAAAATCATTTTGTAATAAAGAATAAAAATGAATAAAAAATAAATAAAAAATACTTTCTCTAATATCATATCCCATGAGTGCAAATTAAAAAATCTCCTTTTTTTTTTGCAAATACGAAAAATGTTGAAATCGTTTTATAGATATTTATCGCTTTGAAGGTATTTATTACAAAACTCGCACAGGGCAGTCAAGACATACATACTTCTACCCTCAAAAAAGGTATGGTACAAACAACTAGAATTTAATAAAGTATACCCTGTTTCTGGTTCCATGAGAACACCAAAAAGTTCGGTAATTTTCACCGAAGTGCTTAATGTGTGAAAATTAACAATAAATTATTGTTTTATAATGTGTGATAAAAGTTGGAAAATATTGTAGAATTTGGTATTTTAAATGTGATATCTTAGAGCATGGGATAAAACAAAACTTATTCAGTTTAGTTTACTTTTCAGTTTTGCACTTTTGATTAATTGTCTGGGAAATAAGAACTATAGTTTTGAAAACCAGAATTTTTGGTGACCTGTTACCATATGAACGGAAAAGTTATTAATTGAATGGTTTAAATACAGTATGTTTTGTTCCTATTAACCATAATTATGTTTTTATATTCTACAAGAAAATATATCATTACAATACAGTTCTGCAGTTTCAAAAAAAAAAAATTTTATCCATGCATGTCTCCCATTTTCTGTAGATGCCAAAAATGCAATTTATGATTTTTTTCAAATTTATTATCTTAGAATATAAAGCCCCACAGATCAAATTTAAAGTTGTTATAAAATTCTTATAATCGTAATATTTATAGAGGACTTAATATACTAGAAATTTGAGATTAAAATGTGAGAGGAATAGAATTTATATGCTGAATTGTGGGTACTGTTTTTCTCTTTTAAAATTAACTAACTGAGTATATTGATCATAATGTAATTTAGTAAAATTGTATTGACGAGCATTTCAGATCAGAGAACCAAAGGCAAAGACAAACCTGAATTACAAATGCAAGATCTTATACCCATGAACCATTTTAATTTCCTTTGATCAAAAATTAATTACAATAATGTCTATAAGCACTTCTGCAAAGTCTAGAGTCCGGAATTTTCATGAGATGAATAATTTGCAAAATTCGCTTATATATTGTCGAAATATTGTCGAATAATATTGTCGAAAAATTCATTGGTCTAGACGGAGTAAACATTTTGGTAAATTTATCGTGCAGTATAATAATGATATTTCCTGTTAAAAAAATTTAATTTTGGTTTAAAAAAACAAAATAAACGGTATTTAAGCTAATCATTTAGCAATTTTTCATTTCATATCGCAACGCCTTGTAACAGAGGCTCTGATTTTTAAAATTATAGTTTTTACTACCAGGCATTTAGTAAAAAGTACAAAACTGAAAAGTGTATTTAACCGAATAAATAATTTTTAAAACATGATCTGAAGATAAGATTACCGAATTTATCAAATTTTATCATATTTTATGAAACCGTATTTTATTGTTAATTTTTCCAAATTCATTACCAAAACACTTCGATAAAATTATTAAGCTTTATGGTATTTCATATCTTACCGTACTCTGCTAGTTTTTACCATGCATTTGCCATTCTTAGAAATATTAAATAACTGTTTCTTGTGCATTTGTTGTGCTCAAATTCGCATCAAAGTAGATTATTAGTTTAAAAAGCTATTTTTATTATTGATAAATTACAAATACTTCTTATTGTGACATAATATGTATGACTCTATAAAATAAATATAATTCTGAAGTTCTAATTTTGGAAAATTAAAATAATTAATTTTCAGTTCTTTTAAATTCATTTGTTTTGCATAAATTATTTCTCATGAAAGCTTATAAAAATCTTGCCTGATCAGTAGAATTTATTTGAAAAAATCTATCAGTTTCAAAAAAAAAAAAACATTATAATACGCATGTACGCATTTTTTTAAACTTTTTAGACGGAATTTCATTAGTTCATATATTTATTATCCTTATAATCTGCCTAATTTTTTTTTTTATTTTACTTTAGTTTAATTTTTTATTCAATCAAACTTAATAGTTAAGTCTTATCAAACAATAACTGTTACTAATTTAAGACACCAAATATGTCAAACGCGCATCTAGCTGAATGCTGACTCTATTCTTTTTGGATTTAATTTGGAAGAACCATGTATCATTTTAATGGATTTCATCATTCCTTTATTATTCTCAAATATGATCACTTTTGTCATCATTTCTCAATTAATAACAAAGCAAGGGCGTTGGCTCTTCTGTGAGGAAGGTGGAGCAGTCTTGTAGGCTCCGCCCTTGTGAGAAACCTTTCCATCATATTACCACTGAATATTTGAGAATTGTCAAAGTGATAAAAATGAGATAATTTCTCCTTATCGAAACAATTGGTTGATTCCAACGAAACACTTTCTTTTGAGAGGAAATATAGGTTTTAATTAAGCTTCATTACTGAAAATTGACACTCTTAATTAAGAGCTGCCCCATTAATGATTTCCGAATCTAGCTCAGAGATTGAAGTGAAGTATTTAGTAAATTATCTTAAATTTCGACTTTCATTATTTTTAAAGAATTCTGATTAAAAACAAGAAATGTATATGAAGCGTATGAACTCTGCAAATCAAAATAGTATTTAAATTTTTTAATATCAAAATAAAAATGTGAAACAATGCAGCATATTTTAGAAAAAATTTTAAAACATAATTTGTTTATTAAAAATAATTAAAAATAATTCTTACCTTAAATTTTTACTGTAAAAACAGCGTAAATAAAGCACAAATGAAAGTGCATAAATACATACTATAATTTCAGTACTATTTTTAAAAAAACTTTTTTCAGTGTCTAGACGTCAAATGAAGGGTAAAATATAAAGAGAATAACATGTGTAAAGTAGTTAAACCAATAAGGACAGAGGAACAAGTTTGAACAAGTAAATAGGGGAGAGATAAGGAACAGGTGAGAAGGGATTTGGCGATAACCCCAAGGTGCAACAGATTAAATTAAAATATTGCGAAATTGTGGCATTTTTGAAAAATTCTTAGAACGTTAGAAAGAAAGAAAATTCTAATAATTTAGTTGATGATCTTTCAAGTATGACAACGTTTCCCAGTAGTTGGATGTCTATTTTATTCAATCTATTGCGCTCTGAGGTTCTTGCCCAATCCTCTCACACTTGTATCTTACCTCTCCTTGTTATATTCTTGTTCAAACGTGTTCTTCAGTCCCTATTGCTTAAACTACTTTAGACGTGTTTCTCTCTTTACTCCTCTGCCTTCATTTGACGTTTATACCCTTTTGTTTATATTACTGAAATCATAGTATGTTCATTTATGTGCTTCCATTTGCGCCTTATTCACGTTTTATTTATTTGTTTGCTTCAGACTACATAACACTTAGTATATAGTTTGTCTAAAATAAGAACTCCTCCAGAGATTTGTCTGTACTTGTGGCGGTGACTATGGTAACGAGATGTGACTATTTCAAGGAGGGTTGCGAGGTCACTGTTTTGGAGTGGTTTCGGCTCTGGTCGGCCAGAGAAAGGGAATCTCTTTCTTTGGTCCATTGTGTTAGTCCTAGAGTGAAGCTACCCTCCCTAAAATGAGCCATTCTTGTTTCCATAGCACCAGACGGCTTCAGACTTTGTGGTGGGAGGAGTTCTTAGATTAGACAAACTATAGACTACCATTTGTTGAATTATACAGATATTTCTAAAACTTTTATTTAACTTACAAAATACCATAGCTTAATAATCATTGTTATTATATTATTATTATTCTTTTCATTAAAATTATCTTTAAGTAAATGATTCTTATAGGTCAGTAAAATATAAGAATTTCAATCAGATGATGTTGATGAAGTTGAGGTAAGGAATGCAAAATGTTTAAATATACATTGTTTATTTTCATCTACTTCTGTCAGTATATGTTTTTAAAATCTTTGTCAAAAAGGATACGAAATGAGGTATCCTTATTAGTCGAAACTCTAAGAAAGAGGAAAGAAAAATGTTATCGAGTTATGTCGTAGCCCTAGTAAGAAAAGCGAGATATGAATTACATAAAAACTCTTTTACTGCTTAATCAAACTTAAAGGTGCTTCTAATAATCATTTTTAACCCCCTCAGATACCTCAGGTAAACAAATAGGTTTTGTTGTTTTCAATCTCGTTTTTCTCAGTTATTTCATTTCGATAGCAATTTTGTTTTTTTACCAATTAAATATTAATTTTCGACTCCTAATGTTTCGCAATTTCATTTTTGCTAAAAAGTGCCAAATTTTTATGTTAAGGAAAATTATTACGAAAAACACTATATCGTAAGCGTGTATTACGTTTATTATGACCATTAATTTTGAATTTTTTTTTATTTCGTAATAGTTCATAAGACAGACATAAATCTACCGCGAAAAATAATCCATAATAAGATATGCTTTAAATATCCTAAAGCTAAAAGTTGACAACAAGTTTGTGGATTTATGAAAGTGTGAGTAAGTGTGGACTACAAAAATTTCCTCTAAAAAACTAAGAATTAGCATATAACAGATAATGCTAAAAATGTTTATTTTATAGAGAAAAAAACCTGGATTACCATGGCCCCTATACACATAATAAAACTAGAAAACATGAAGGACTGAATTCCTAGAGATGGCTTTAAAATAAATTTAAAATGGGGTAATGTATCGGTAAAATATCGGAAAAAATAGCTCTTTATTAAGCACGCAAAGATTGTGGGACATAAACTACAAATTACAATAAAGATTGTACAATAATGTTCTGTTAGTATTCGAATCCAATGAATCAAATCGTCCCATTCTCAAACATAAAATAATAATAAGTTAAGGCAAAGTTTTAATAAAATATATCCTTTACGTACAAAATTTGAAACTTTGGTTACATATTAAAATGCTACATTTATGTAAATAATGCCTGATTTAGTCAAATTAAATACGATAAATATGAAATCCTTTTTAAAAAAAATATTTCTAAGTCCACATTAAAATAGCAGATGTTAAACTCATAAATAACTTGAAAAAACCAATAACATCTCAATTGTTTTTCAAATTCTGAAATTTATGTTACAGAAAATACAATAGAGACCAAATTTTCGCTGAACTTCACTGTTCTTCGCGAATGTTATCAATCATTTTAACGTTACCCAACTATATTAAGCTGGAATAAAGAATTTAAAAAATATATATTCTTTGGTACTAAATATTTAAAACTTTCCTCAAGGAAAATGGAGATTCTACATTCTTGAAACAAACGGTTGAAATTTTTAGGAAAATACATTATTCATGAATAAAGCATAAAAACGAAAGTTTCAGGGTAGGTGACGTTTCTCAGAACGTTTTTCTCATTGCTGACTTTGAAATCTTTTTTTTAAACCAAGCATATTAAACGTCAGAGTTAGTTATACACAGAGGAAAAGACTTCTGATAAAATTACGATACTGTAATGACATTTCTGGTAAAAAAATAATAACTATTCCTGTTAAGGAAACAAAAATATATGGTTTTTAAACCATATATTTAATGGTTTTTTCAGTTCATATGTTAACGGTTTTCGGAAATTCTATTTTTCAAAATTATAGTTTTTTTTTACCACACATTTAGCACAAAATACAAAACCGTAAAATAAAATTAATCGAATAAATGGTTTTTAACGCCATGCTCTAAAGTTTCGTGATAAAATTACTACATTTTACCTCACCTACCAATTTTTATCTTATGTTATAAATAAGTCATATTTTATAGTTAATTTTACCAAAATTATTACCGGTTGTCATTCGGTAAAAATTACTGAGTTTTTTGGGGTTTTTTCCTCAGAGCCTCAGCGTCTCAAAGGATAGAGCATTCGCCTCCCGATTAGGTGACCAACGTTCGATTAGGTGACCCACGTTCGATTAGGTGACCACGTTCGATTAGGTGACCACGTTCGATTGAGTGAATCACGTTCGATTAGGTGACCCACAGTGGTCGCTAGATGATACGAATTCTGGTCCCGACTCGCACCTAACACAGTGCTGACGTAAAGAAGTCTCAGTGGTTGACGGATCCTGGGTTAGAATCCCCTTGACGGCTGGCTAACCGAGAGAGGTTTTCGTGATTTCTACTCCATGAAACCCAAATGCGGGTTATTTCCAACAAAAAGTCCTCCACTAGGGCTAGTTTGTTCCGTTGCTTGATCCAGGGGTTCTTTTCTCTTCTGAGTTCAAAATTACAAGGCTACGGAGTTGAGCTTAGATAGTCGTAAACTCAAAATTGGGTAGGCTGTCCAATGCCGGTTATAATAAATTAAAAATAAAGTAATGTTTATTGTGTAACTACACATATTTTTTTGTAAAACAATGTTTTATAATTAGATAAACAAACGTATTTTTATAATTACTTCTTTAAAACTTATAAGCTTTAACAACTAGACATTAAAAGTAATGAAATATAATAGTAATAAAAAGTAATAAATAATAATAAAAATAATGAGCAATAATAATTATACAAACCATAAGACAAAGAAAAAAATTCATAAAAATAAGAAATAATAGCAACTTAATTTTAGCATTTAATATGAATACTGTCACATGTAGTTAAAAATGAAAAAACGGAATTATTTTAAGTGTAGTTGTGTGACTTAATATTTTATTCTCAAGTGCATTACGTTTATTTAAAAAAAATTCATTTAAATATAATAAGGAATTCAGAGAAATTCTAATTTGTAACTACACTATCTGATCTTCAACACGTTCTGTGCTTGCATTTGTTAATATTCTTTCTGTGTACTAAACTAATCAAACATACTTTAGTTTTCTTAAGTATGTTTAATTTTCATTTCGCTTTCATTTATATAGTTTCATCACGTTTGATTATAATTGAGGTAGCATCAACTGGGATAACTTTAGCATTTGCTGGTCACCTTCGTCAAAAAAAGATTGCATGTGCAGTATTTACTCAGATAAAAAAAAACTCAGATTAAAAATTTCTGGAGAAAATCTAATAACATTTGAACCGTTTTTATGGCTTTTAATTATTTGCATAGTGTTAAATGACTTTAAATTTTATTAATATTTTCAATGATTTCGGTTTATATTTCTAAATTTGGATTTAAGAAATAAGCTGACTACCCTCAAATTTTCTGCAGAATTTTTTTTCTAGAAAGCTTCAGAAATTAACCATTTTTACCTACAAAAATACATCCCAATACCCCTTAAGTATACATCTCAAAACATTAAGCTTTTAAGCCATTTTAAGAAGGCGAAAATACTCGAAATGACTAATAGATGTCTAAGAATACCCTACTGATATTTTAGAGAAAGAATTAATTCTTCTTTAAGAGAAAATTTCTGTTTTTGAAGAAATTTCTAAGTTAATTTCATGAGGTCAACAAAAATGTACTTATTTATTGAATTAAATAAATTGCAATAAATTAGTGATAACCAACAATAACAATATAATTAAAAGAACGTCATACTACTGAATGGAATTTCTGGTTTAGAAAATATTCCCTAAATTTCATGAGAATAGCAAATCATTATTTTTCATAAATAATTACGACTTTACGAAAAAAAAATACTAAACAAGTTACTGAACAAAATAACTAATTTTTCCAGTTTCGAATTATCAGTAAATATTAAAAAAGTACAAAAAATTTATATAATAGGAATTCATTTCAGTTTAAGAATAAAGTAAATTTATTTAAACTTTGTATTTTTTTTATAAAATTTAATTTAACGAAGCAGTAAAAGCATGTTTGAAAACACGCATTTTATAGACAAGGTAATTTATAAAACTAGATTAGTGAAACTAGAACTTTGTAAAACTATCAAATTTCTAAAACTAGATTACATAAGAATAGCTCATCACCCCTATGTGCTTTTTAAGCATACTAATTAATATGTGTATTATATAATCGATCTACTCAGCACCTTTGTGTCATTATATGCACTCACTAATACATCACAATGTAATTAAAGTTTCATTATTAAACTAAGAATAGCTAAAGTGAGAATTCCATAACGCTATATTATGACATTGGTAGGCAAAAATATTTTTTATCTTCCTAATATTCGCATAGACATATCATAAAGCCAAAGAAGTACTCAAAAAGAAAAATGTTGCTACGTAACAGCTTTAAGTCATTATATGTTTTCACTTATGCATGACCAAGATAAAAAAATTTTCACATTGCACTGTAATTGATGTTTGATTATTGAATATAGAACAGTTATGGGGAGAATCCCAAAACGCTTAATTATAGCATTAGTATACAGAAAGAATATTTAGCTCCCTAATAATCACATAGACACTATGTAAGAATCTAAACAATATTTGTGCTGTAACAGACAATTTATTTGCCTTTTCAAAAATAGATTACTATTCAGCTTTTGTTGCATAGACTTTTGGAGACGGATCAACTAATGTTTGTAACAAAACTGGAAAGACTTGTTATTGAAAAGAATAAAATACTCAGCTTTCTGACTGGAATATTTTTGGAATAATAATGAAACAAACACTTGACTCGTTATTTCAGAATAAAACATTTGCCAGTTCTTTTCTCAAAATGGCGTTTGTCTGCCAGATATTCTTTAAGGAAGTGTATGCCAAATTGTTTTGTGCGATCATTTTTATTATGACTCGCTTTGGTGTTTAAAACGCAGTAATTTGATATTTTGCTACTATTTATTAAGCTAAATATTTTTGTAAATTCAAGGCAAATTGAATTAATTATTTTTGTAAAATATGTTGTAACTATTTTTAATGTGACATTAAGTAATATTCAATAATAATTATTCACCAAATTAGATGCATAAAATTTTTTCGTTTAAACCATTTAAAGGTTTAGGAATTTTTCTATCCAATTGATTGAAAATATTGGAAAACATTTTTTTTTTAAAAATTGGTTTAGAATGATGAATCAAATCCGTATATAATTAAAAAAACATTGCATTTTAACTAGCTAATTAATGACCGTGTCTGCACATGCTATGCCTTCGTTTGCATCATGTTCTAAAACAGGCATCTTTCACTGTTGTTTTGCTAGAAATAAATAATTTTGTCATAAATTCAATATACATGATGTAATAAAGTATTATTTAGTATTTGTTTAAAATTGAGTTCAGCCAGAACAAGATGTTTCATCAAAAATTATACAGCTCATAAAATCAGTCTCACAATTAAGTTCTAGAAATAAAAAAATGGACTGCAAAAATACAGAAAGACATTTATAATAATAATTATTATTATTATTGCTGCTTCCATTATTATTTAGAAGAAAAGAAATAGACAAAAAACTAACTAACTGTCAAGAAATATTTCGGTTACTTGGAATAGCATGGTCCTTAAAGGTTACCATAAAATCGATTAATATAAAATTCACACAAAGAAATAAAAATACACATAAAATGGAATATACATAAGTACAAAATCGAAAAGTAAAAAGTATTGAATTATTAAAAACAAGAACTGATTTGCAAGGGAAATGGATTAAAATACCTGTTATCAGCATTTACTAGTATGGTTATGAGAGGGGAGATTTCCTGAAAGCTGTTCGATTATGAAATAACCAATTTTATCCTTTAGAAAACATCATGAAAGTATTAATACAATCAAATTCTTAGTAACAAAAATAACTTAATTCTGATATAACATCATTTTTAATTTCAGCCAAATCATTATGCATTATGCATGAAATGATACAAATTGATATATTATTATACATGAATGATACAGATAATTATACAGAAATGATTATCACTTATACTGAATGATTCATGTCTCACAAATTATTTTTTAAATTTTATTGTGATTTTATTGTTAAAATTAAATTCATAGAAAAATATATGTCTCATTGTTAATTTATTTTTGCTAATGAATTTTTATTTCATATAACCAGCGTAGAATAGTCGACCCGATTCTGAGTTAAAGATTATCGATGTTCAATATTTGCAGCCTTGTAAAATTGAACCCCACCCAAAACACAAGAGAACTTCTAGCAATTAAGCAATCAGTAAATAAGCAATTAAGCCTATCAATCATGTAATTAAGCAAACTTGGCTTCAGAGAGGACTTATTGATGGAACTAATGGGCTTTTGCGTTACATGGAGAGAAAAACTACGAAAACCTCCGATGGTTAGCTCGATGACAAAGAGACTCTAACTTATGATCAATCTACCACTTAGGATATTTTAAGTCAACACTGTTATCGGTGCTAGCCGGGAGCTGAATTTGTATCAATCAGACATCGCTGGAATTCGAACCTGGGACACCTCAATGGGAAACGAACATTCTATTCTCCGCTAATGTTTTTCGTTTTTAAAAATTTCTTTCCGACAAATTTTTTTAATATTAATTTCTATGCCACCGGAGCACTCAAAAGTAAACTAAAAGAGAATTGTGTTAGGAATATAAGTTTAGGTGGATAAAGAAAAAAAATTTTTTTACTATTTTATGCACAGAAATCAGGCTACAAACTATTTCACATAAATGAATTAAAAAAGCAATTTATTTAATTATTGAATTGATTTTTTCCAGTCCTTGAAAAACTAAAGCATTGATTTTGGGAGACAAAAAGCAATGATTTTACTATGGGGACTCCAAAATGAATAAATTCTTTTTATTATAACGATTTAGTTATACAAAAACTATTAAAAATAAAAATAAAAATGATTTTTGTTAATTACTAGTAACTCTTAATTTATTCATTCCCTTTAATTTCATTTGCATCAGCAATCTTTCAAAAATGCATTAGTTTCTAATTTTAATGTAGTAATTTATGACTGAAATGTTCATTAAGAGCTACCTTTAATTTCATTTACTTTTATTCTAACTGTTCATTTACTTTTATGTAACTGTTTCTAATTAAATGTTGAAAGTCAGATATTCAATAAGAGCTAACTTGAAATTACAGCTTTTATATTTTTAACCCTATTACTTACAGCTGATGCGTGTAACATTCGCTAAACGCTAACTTCTGCTTTGTTAACTTAAAAATTTAAAGAATGCCGAGTTTCTGTGTCAACTGTTGCGATAACGTGCACGTATAACTTTCAATAAGATTTTTAATTTAACTTAACATTAATTTAACATTTTTTCGCACAAAACGCAAATTTTCTTGTCATTCTCTATTGGTAAAAATTCGAAAAACCAGTACAAAAACCAGTAAAAATGATACTATAACCAGTATGACCGTACCTAAAATTTAAAACCTGGTAGGAAACTATTCCTGAAATTTTAAGACATGGTATGGCGTCATACTAGAAATTTTAAAGCCAGTATGAATCATACTGGAAATTTTGATGTCTGATTTCACATACACAGGAAAATTTGAAATCAGTATATTAATCAGTATCAGTATATTAATCAGTATACGTAAAATCAGTTGTGTTTCAAATACAATTGAAACACAAAATATTTATTCAATATTAAATAAAGCTCCGTAATAAAATATTACATCCAAAATATTGATTTACAGACAAAAGTCTCTATTTAAACAATTAATTGGACAATTTTCGCTTTATCTCGAATGAAACACAAAACATTGGTTAGGAATTAAATTAAGCGTCAGTAAAATACGTCATGTAAAATATCTATCTACAAACAAAAGCCTTTATTCATGCAATTAATTAGTCAATCTGTAGTACGTAATTACGTGTATATAATATACAATAACTCTATTTCAATTATTTTCTCTTCCTCTCAAAATGAGATTATAAAAATAATCCCTCACTTCCTTAGAACAAAGAATCTATTCGAAAAATATCTGTATCGTTAATATCAGTTTGTCTATATCTGCAAAATATCTGTTAGCTTAAATACTGTATATAATGAAGCTACCCGTATTCATGTATAAATGTTGTCATTTGGCGTGCATTAATTATTATTCCCAAACGAAAAAAAGTAATGAACACGAACATTTGATTCTCGATTTGGTGCTTCCAATTTCACGATTGGTTAAGTTATTCTGCTTTCTGGATAATTGGTCTTTTCGAAAGTTGCAAATGCGGGTGAGAATTGTTATGTATTCTCGGACAAAGATAAATCAAGCTTTACGTGCTCTTGTTGCCTGTATCAATAATTCATGATCTGGGTAATACATTCGAGTGCGTTTTGGTAATTTCCTAGTAATCTGCTACTATTCTCACACGAAAACGAATCGAGGACTTGTGCACAGGGAAAGTATTCGAAAATTAGTATCTTTCTGCCTCCCAATCTGGAGATTGTTTAAGAAATGAATATGTTTCTGTGTCGAACAAGATGAAATGAGTTCTAATTCTGAGAAGTGAATTATTTAGAGAGCGAACCTTCTATGTTTGCATATTTAGAGTTTCAATATGTTTCAAGCATTGTAGCATAATACAGATTTTTTTAGGAACAAATTACATGTTTCAAATATTTTTTTTGAAAAAAAAAATAAAAAGATAAAATATTTTCGATAAAAAGCAACTGTTCTATAGTTTTTACAAAAAAATACTAAAACTAAAAAAAATATTTATACTAAATCGAAATATGAGTTATAGAATTTGAGTAGATATAGTCTCGGTTTATTTTCAATTATTAAGTTCATTTCATAAAAAGTTAATCTTAAATTGTTTTGGAAGAATTTCATATGAACTTAACATACGGAAATGTCAGCAGTTTATTTGATGTTAATATTGTAAATCTAACAACGCCGAATTTTCATGTGCTATCTTTAAAATTTTATAAGAAATTCTTGCAACACATTTTACTATAAACTTTATATAAAATGACCATAAAACTTAGGTAATTAACAAATTCAGTTATATTATTGGTTACAACCAATTCCATTTCTTATTTAATTTTTAAATTATTTCATTTCGTGCTTTTTTGTTTGGATTCAATGAAACATTGAAATAAAATTAATTTTTTCGAATACTTTCTCGTTCCACTGATATAAGACTGCGTTCAAATAAAATCACCGAAGTCAAGCATCACTGGCAGAAGTCAGTGAGCGGGTGGGTGACCACTTTGAGAAGCTTGTGAAGGGTTAGCGGTTAGCGATATCGGTCCTCGTTGAACTGCTCTACTCGAAATTCCTCAGCTTCGCAGGTTATTAAACTAATTAAATACTACTGCAAAAATAACTGTATATTATTTTCCGGTAAAAATGAATTTTACTGTAAAATGAAGTTTATAGATGATGCATCTAAATTGTCGGGACTTTATACCGTAGTTTGATCCAGAATTTTTTACGGTGTACTTGCTATGCATTAGACTTGTGTTGGCTAAAATTTTATGAAAAAAGTTCCTTTCGAAGAAAAAGAATATGCGCATTGCCACCACCTTTTTCACAACACCAAGCGATATAAAAGGAATAAAAAATGCTATTTATAGGATGATTTTATTCCATTTCATAACCGCCATTGAATAAACGACTACCTGTGCTCAACTGCGTAGTCTTGTAATTTTTAACCCAATGAAGAAGACAAGGGAACTTCTGGATCAGGTATTGGGAGAAATTCACCTTCGTGGAGGACTTTTTGGCGGAACTAACCTGCATTTGCGTTGTATGGAGAGGAAAACCACGAAAATCTCCCGCGGTTAGCCTGAGCGCAGGGGTACTCTTAGCAATGATCGGTGTACCACTGAGGTTGGTGCAAGCAGGTGCCGAATTCGTATCGACCTGTCATCGCTGGGATTTGAAAGCGGTTCACCTTATTGGAAGGCGAACGCTCTATCCCCTGAGCCATCACGGCTATTATAAGCTGATTATTAAATTTTACGTAACTAGCAATTTTTCAGGTGAGTCATAATAGTGGAGATTCAGTCAACAATGTAATAAAGAGTGAAAAAGAAAACAAAAATTGCTTTTTTTTCACTGGTCTATGTTTACTAAAGAGAATTATGGTGGCTTTAACATTGTAGTGTTTAGTTCGTAAAGTTTAAATTTCATCCAATAGTTCTAAGTATTACAGAAACCATCATCTTCTAAAAGTGGTTTTAAGAGTTTTCATTCCATTTCACTTTCCCTTTCTGTTTTTATTTATCACATTCAATTTTGTCCTTGGTTTCGTATGAATAAATTTATTTGACTTCTTCAAAATTTTTTGCATCAGTTAATGTATCCTTCAAAAACTATTTGTGAATTCTTTCAAGTTTATCTCAGCGTTTTATTACTTTTAAAGTAATGTTCCTTTTCCCAAAAATAAAATAACTAGAAATAAAAACTGATTATTTTCACAATTGCAAGTTAGCTTAAATCATGACTTTGTTGATTAAAACAAAATGCACGCGTATTGAGATCACTTTCAAAAAACTCAGGTTTATTACAAGTGGTACTCAACGAAAAAGAATTTAGAAGACTATCGAGGGATTCCATTGAATTGCATTGATTTCTTAGTCTATTTTTGTAATAAATTTTACTAAATTCTGATGGTTTTGAACATATTTATTAAATTTCATGATTTATCATAGCATATTTTTAATTAAATTTTACTAAATTCTGATGGTTTTGAACATATTTATTAAATTTCATGATTTATTATAGCATAATTTTTATTAAATTTTACCTTGTTCTGGTAGTCTTGACCATGCTTTTTTTCTTAGAGTACTAATGAGTTTTCTTAGAGTAATTCCAAAGCAAAATTAAACCATGTGGTTGAGAGGGACACTTATATATTAATTACCATTTTATTGAATTCCAGAAATAATAAAATATTATTAGTTTTTATAGAAAAATGTTAGAATTTCTGCATAGCATAAATCTTAAAATAACTATTTGAAAAATATGAAAAAAATACGTTATTGAAACCACAATTATGATCTTAGTAACATAATTTACGGAATATTGTTTAATTCTATTAAATTTTATAGATTCTTTTGTATTTCTTATTAAGTTATATTATATTCTGGTAACTTTGATCATGCTTTTTTCTCAGTGCTGTAAATGTGATTTCAAAATAAAATTTTAAAAAAAGAAATAAGTAAAGTTTTTGAGAGAGACATTTATGCATGTCATTGAATTGCAGAAGAAATAGTTTTTGCAGAAAAAAGTTAGAATATCTGCGTGGCATTAACCTTAAAATAAATAGTTGAACAATATTATAATAGATTATTAATTAAAACCACAATCATAATTTTAGTAACACAATCTATTGAATATTGAGGAAAATTTTTATTGTATTTTATTGTAATTTTTAATTAAATTTCAGTATATTCCGGTAGTTTTGACCATACTTTTTTTGAAAGTGCAGATGATTTTCAATCGTGACTTCAAAACAAAATTTAAAAAATTTAATAAAAAGTGTTTGATCTTAATAACACAATCCATTCAATGTTGACGAATTCTACTGAATTTTAATTATTTTTTACTGTATATCATTGTGTTTTGTACTATATTCTGGCAGTTTTAACCATTTTTCAGTGTAATTGGGATTTCAAAACGTAAAATCAAACTTTCCATAAAATTCGTTGCAATTACCCAAACTTGAAATCCTTTATGTTTATGGAAATTAATTTAAGAATGTTTATAGTTATTATTTTATCTTTTTTGCAACAAAAGACAATAAAAGCAAGATTTGAAATTCTTTATAAGTATAATTGATTTGAAGTGTAAAATTTTAGCTATTTTACACCATTGTTTAAGAATTAAATATTCGTTTATATAAATTAAATCAAGCAAAAATAAAATACTTACATCATACAATCAAAACTAACTGTTTTATAAATATTAACACCCATGAAGACATAATTTGTATCTGCTAATTACTTAAGTTTCTTACTATGCATTATATATTTATTTAAGATAATATCGCATTATTTTATCAGATTTTTCTAGAAAACTGATAAGAATATTATCATAAAAATAATGTAAATCTGCTCAGAAGCTTAGTTTTATGAGTTATTTTCCCTGCTGCCAAAAACGCCATTTGCCTGATGGAACTTTTGCGGAAACGATGCACATATCCTCTAAGCACAGGATGGCTTTTGTATACATCAATTGTTGCATAAAATTCTGAATAGCAATTTAGAATGCCTGATCTGTGATCGTTTGGCAAACGATAGTTTTGCCTTGTTTCTTGGCCGTCAATCACTAAGAGAAAACCATATCGTTAATCACTTTTAGAGCAGATTGGTTGCTCCGTGATGAGAATTTAGTTTCTGTCTCTTTCTGGCATGAATATAACAGTTTATATATTCTTTTTATTAACCTCAATAAACAAAGAGAAGATGAAAAATAACGTTGGAAAATAGCCAAATATCGATTCTAAGAAGCTCTTTTCAGTGATAAGAGGATAAGCAAACATCTTTTTTGTGTGTGTTTTGGCAACATTTATTTTTGGTTCATACGTTAGAATACATTTTTTATAGTAATCGCTTTAGAAGTTATCAAACAATATGAAATAAAATTCATTTAAATATGTTAAGAATTTTTAAAAAGTATATTTTTTAATGATTATATTCAGGGGCTTATAAATAATTGTCATGGCAAAAACTTTATTTATTGCTGTTATTGGCGGTTTATGGCTATTTATAGCTGTTATTATTATTATTGAAAATTTGAAAATAATTGTTATGGTAAAAGCTTTATTTATAGCAGCTTTTATCTTCATTAAGTGTATGAAAATTCTACATGGAAATTCAGTGTAAAAAATTACGACTAATTTCTTAATTTTGTATAAATGTATGATATTCTGTAATAAGATTTTAGTAAGGAATTTCAAAGATTCTACTTTCAAATCTAAATTCTTGAATGATATTTCTTTCTACTGATTTATTATGTTATTAAGATCATTGTTGAGGTTCAAATAAATATTTTTTTATTTTCGAAATTGTTATTTTAAGATTAATGTTATGCAGAAATTCTTGTATTTTTCTATAAGAACTAAATATAATTTATCTTGTCGGCAATTCAATTCGTACAATGTCGTTAATGATTTTAAAGCTACGACTTCTGGTAAAACATGATGCGAATTATGGATTCAAGTGTTTATTTATGTTTTAATGAGGATATTTTATAATTAAAAAGGAAAAATAACACATTTAGCTGTTGTATTTTGTTTGTAAATAAAAATGATGGTTTGTTTTTGAAATTTGAATTTTAAGTGATGATATCCAATAACTGTTTTTTTTTCAAATGATAATCGTCATTTTAAAAACAAATGTTATAAAAATAAAATACCTTGAAGATTTTTACACTTATACTATTTTATATTTATTATCGTAAGTTTTTATTTTTAAGAATAAGTAAAATATGATTTTTAATTTAAAAAAATACACTCAGATAGAAACTTTAAAATGCTAAATATTTACAAAGTGTAAATTTATTTTTATCAATTGATTAAATTAAATTATTTCACCTTCATTTAAGCTTCTTACTTTTTTTAAATTCCTTACACTTAAAAAAACCCTTAGTAAAATTTGCGCAGATTTAAGAAAAAAATAAGAAAAAATTTTATCTTCAATTTTTATATTTCAAATACTAATCATGAATAATACTGGATATATAACTCTTAGTTTTATCACAAGGGCAAATGTAAAGATAAAACTATAAGCCATTCTATTTAAGCTTAATATTGATTTAATTCATATGCGGATAAAATAAATTCGGTATAATTACCACACTGCATAATGACGTTTCTGGTTAAAATAAGGAATTAAATAAATAAAAACGTAATTATGGTTAATCATACCAAAATATACGGTATTTAAATCATTCAGTTGATAATTTTTCCGTTCATATGGTAATAGTTCACAGGGAATTCTGGTTTACAAAATATAGTTCTTTTATATTATAGTTTATATGTTGCTATTATAGTTTTTATTACCACACATTTAGTCGTACAAGACTAAATAGTAAAATTAGAGAAAAAAAATTAATTCATGCCCGGATCTGAAGTAGCATGACAAAATTTTAAAGAATTAACATACTTATCAAACTTTTTTGCATATTTTAGTGCATATTATATGCATATTATAGTGCCAGAATGGCTAAATATTTAAGGCACTTGGTCGTTATCGTTTAGGGAAGGGCTTCCATCCCTGGAGTTGATTAAAATTAACCCCAGATAGCAATCGATGGATAAAAGCTTGTATGTTGTTTTTTCTACGGACACTTGCAAATACTAGCAAGCCTGCTTAGTAAACCCAAGCAAAATTAAAGTAGAGGGTACGTTTCTTGTTTTTCAGTTGTGTTCAGTTTGTTCAAAAATACGTCTGGAGTTATACACACACGTACCACCACAGATCGTAATTTTTACCTGAACCAGAGAAAAATCAATTTCTCCCCCAGAGATAAAGCTTGTTTACAAATTAGAAACATCTAGATCGTATTACTGACAACAATGGAACCTTAAGCTTCGTCATCCTCTTTGTTAACAACTAGTTGTTGAAGTACTTTTCCCAAAGTTTAGGCCAGGTTAGAATAAAATTTAGTTCTTTTTCCTTATGATACTCATTGAGAAAATCAATGAGCAACTGCTACTTAATAAATTCGGGGATTTTTGTTTTGTACTAAGACTTTCTGTCAAATTGATGGACATGTAAAAAACTCTTTGATTTTTTAAATTTTTAAGTAAAAAATATAACGTTTGTAATTTTTTAATTCAGTGATAAATTGCTTCGTTTCGAAAACCTCTGTACAAATACATAAAAAAATCTGCCTTTATCTAGCCCTTGCACTGTCTAAACTTTGAGAATTATTATTTTTATGTCTAAGCACAAATAAAATTTTTATGAAGTGCGAAAAGTGATTATTACAAATTTGAGTGGTGAAAAATAATTATTTTTAGAACATATATTATTTTATGAAATGAAAAAACAACTTTAAAAAGGGTTATATATTTGATTATTACAAATTCAGGTTTTATAAACTAATCTGTTTGTAAGACGTTTTGCCTTATAAAATGCTGATTTTAAATTACTTTATAAAAATAAACTATAATTAAAGATAAAGGTAATGAAAAAAGCCATTAAAATAGCCATTTTCATTAGTTACAAAGGGGGGTCTAAAAATCCATAAAATGTTTTAATTAAAAAAGAAGTCATACAATTCTGACAGTCCATAATGTTGCAAAATTAAAGCAGATAAAAAATTAAACCAAATAAACGATATTTTTTCTTATACACAGAGTGCATATTTTACATAATACACATAGATTAATCTCTAAGTGTCCTTGCTTGTCTGCGAGTTCCAATATATCTTGGTAATATCTCCGTTATTCTGCGAGTTTCTATAAGGACCATGGTAAATCAAGAAATGGTCCGAATCCATAATGCTTGCAAATTCGACTCGCAGAAACCACTGTGCTGAGACGAAATATTCTCAGTGATTGATAGAAAATGGATTAGAATTCCTTTTACTCTTCAATATATAACTATATTATAGCTTTATAGCTTTCAAAGCTATATTATAACTTTGAAAAGCTGTAAAGCTAGTCTAGCTATATTATAGCTAGCTGTATTATAGCTTTATAGCTTTTCAAAGTTTTTCTCTTTCTTTGCGACCCAAACGCAAGTTTGTTTCATCAAAAGGTCATCCATAAAGATTAGTTAGACCCATTGGTTAATCTAGAAATTTCTTTGTCTTGCTTCCTTGTCTCCGAAGCCTTATTCAAAATAACAAGGCTATGGAGTTGAGCACTGATATCCGTATACCGAAACATGGGTCTGGAGTTCAGTACCAGTTATAAAATTTAAAACAAATAAGATGCTTGTTGATCGGACACATGTTTAAAGAATTTTTTTACAGTCTCAGAAAATGTATACTTAGCAGTCATGTCTGGTCGTTAGTTTAGTTATTTTTGTCCATAAATATAAAAATGCACGGAATTAGTAATAAAAACATTCCATTTAGTCTACGGCAGTGATTCCCAAAGTGGTCTATATCGACCCCCAGGGGTCGACGACAGCCTACAAGGGGTCCATGTCAAGTGAAAAAATATTGGGGATCCATGAAATGAAAATGGGGGACAATGATAGGGGATCTCATATAATCAGGTCGAGACTTAAATTTTGGCATTTCCTGAATTGAATAATCAACATATACTGATAGTACCTATTTATTTACATTATACTACCTTATAAAGACACATATCTATCAGCATTCTGGATAATTTATAAAAGAAGCTATGAAGTAAGAATTTTAATAAAATTTATGTTATTAGGATTATTTTCTGATATATGAAACTAAATTATTATAAACTAGCAGTTGCATGCAGCTCCGCCTGCATACGTTTTTATTTTCTCTGCGTATAAGGTTTTAGTTTGTAACAAAAAAAGTATTTTTCCTCGGTAAACTGGTTTCTGGTAAATTAATTGGATTGGTAAATTAATTTAAATTTAATTAATAAATGTATAAAATTAACATGTGTTTTTTTCTAAATTTTTCACACTACACTTCACTACAGTTCGAAATTTAAATCTGTCACAGTGAGTAGCACTATACCAGCTGTCAAAAATACATTGAAAGTTGATGAATTTACAAAAAACCAATATCAGGTAAGCAGGGGGTCTACCTGAAACTGAAAAACATGGCAAGTGGTCTACGAGACAAAAAGTTCAGGAACCACAGTCTACGGTAATGATTGCTGGCAATAAATTGAATTGCAAACTATATTGATCAAGCAGTTTGAATTGTATATTCAATATTTTTCTAAAGGAAAACAAATGCGAAAGCTTAATATCAAAAGCAAAATATCAAGTTTTCTTCAAAAGCAGAAGCTTTATCATGAAAAGCTAAAGTATACAACACGTTGACTAGAAATGTATGCTTTTGTAGAGCATTGAAAAGACTTGGATAGAAACCAAATATTACAATATATCTCCAAAAGAGCCCTTACAACTATAATTTATATTTGACCTCGCTTCTTCCTTATTCAGTTACTTTTTGACACCTTCTTTTCCTCCCAGAAACTTCCTATATATGAAAAGAACTTTCCTCCATTTTGTTTTCTCCGCTGAACAGAAATATATTTTTTCGGAAGTAAAACATACATGGATCTTTGCAGAAACTCTCTATAAATCAAGGAAGCTTTTTAACCTGTTTCGGTCAAACGAACGTAAGGGCGGAAGAAAAATGTTGAGATAATGTTGCCAAGGGAGAAAAAAAGGACATAAAAGAAAAGAAAAAGTGAAAAGGAACAGTGCTTGATCTTTTTGATCGTATAGAATCAGCCGCTATTTGTTCTCCGGCATTTACTCGCAGACAACATTATTTGTTGGCAGAATTGTCTTTGTTATTGTAAGGTCGATGTGGGATTATGATTTTGCCAAGTAATTTAGCCAGCAATACGTTTGATTTGTAATTAAACGTTAATGCTGTCATTTTAAACAGGGTTTGACTTTGATACTGTTTCTTAAAGCTTATTATGGTTCCTGTATTGAATTTGAAAAAAAGTAAATCATGGTAAGAATAATAATAATTGCAGATCTTAATAAATATTTTTGTTCACAGCAATAAAAGGAGTTTATCCAGAAATACTAATAATACTTATCAAAAAATGTATTTTATTTAACTTAATGTTTTAAACAATTTTTCTAATTCAATTTGTTTTTGCTTTGCCTTTCTAAGAACTTCTGGTCCCGCAGTGGACTGATCATCGAAGAGCAGATCACCGAAGTTAAGCATCACTGGCTGATGTCAGTGTGCGGGTGGGTGACCACTTGGATCAGTCTGCGTAGGGACCGAGGGTGTGCGGTATTGATCCTCGTTAAACTGTGCTACCGTAAAGTGCTCGTCTTCGCGTGCAGGTCGTTGGGCTACCGAAGCGGGGGTGCCATCCCCTCTGCAGAGGATCAAAATTGTGATGGCATGTCTTCGGATCATCCTCATTGATGTTTCCCAGACCGTCGCCAATAGCCCATTGTGCAGCTTTAGTGCGACGTAAATGAACTACAACAACAACCAAAAATACTATTAATTCTTACCAAAGAATTTATTTTATTTAACTTAATGTTTTAAAAAAAATTTCTAATTTAGTTTGTTTTTGTTTTGCCTTTCTAAGAGTTTCTCCGTTACAAATTTTATGGAACCATTTGATACGTAAAACTCCTCTTAACTGTTGTTAATAAATGCATGAAGAATCATACTGAAAATTAATAAACGGAAATGAAATGGATTGGTCTTGTTCTACGTAAAGTTTTTGATTGGAAACCTCCGGGCAATGGAAAAAGACCCAAAAATACTTGGCACAGGGTGATTGTAAGTGAATTGAAAACCATAGGGTAGACGTACAAAATGGCTAAATATCTGACCTCAAATAGAGTGAGATTGAGAGCTATAATAGAAGTCCTATGCTCCAATTCAAAGTGAAAAGGAATATGCATGTGTATGTGTCGAAACAATTTTCACTTGCAACTTTTTTCCCAATTTAATGCGGAGAAATTATTAACTACGAAACCTGTCACTTCAACAAATTTAGAAGCATTTATTTTTTAAACAATAAAACTACAAAGTAGTCAAGTTTTCATTATTTGATCGATTCCCTTAAAATTAAGAAGTTTTTCTGAAAAACTGATGCAAGCATTATTAATCCTTACATTAAAATTTTATTTTCAGGTTTTAGATAAGCAAGTTAGTTTTATAGAATGCTTGTAACAAACTAGATTTATGATTGTCAACAAATATTTTTGACTTTCTTAAGCCTTTCAAAATTACGGCATAATATTTAACTCTAAAATTAAAATTAAAGTGTTCGAACCTTAAATGTCTGTCATAACCAAACAATTGTAATGTTATTTCCTATATTTTGAAAGGTCGTCAAAGCTTATACATCGAATTTTTCAATATAAATTTTTCAGACAAAAGGCGTTTTTGTGTCTGTTTTCAATACGTAAGATATCACCTGTATTTATCATTCATCATATTTATGACTGAACTTTCGATTTTCAAGATTGAACTTTATTACATAAAAATTCTGTTATTAGTGTAAGAGTTATTCAGAGTTTTTTTATTTTTTTCCATTTGATAAAAATCTATTTGAGACTGTATTACTGTTTAGACTTGCACAAACTAATTTGGAAAATAATGGAAACTTAATTCAAACTTATAAACTCTGGATCTTTAAACTGTTTGAAATTGTATTACTGAATTGAAAATAAAATTTATTTTGTTTCTGTTTTTGTCTCTCAAGAGCATTTTAGTTTAGTTATTTAATAAAAAATAAGTTCATTAACCAATGCTAAACAAATGCTTCCGACGTAAATATTAAAATGAGTTGTATGCAACTGTACTTCAACACGAATATTTTAAATTAGAAATAGGTTAAAATAAACTTTCTTATGTCACAAAATTTAAAAATATTTTTGCACAGCATTTTAAGATCAAATTATAATATTTTATTCAAAAATATGAACTAAAAAAGGCAATAGCTTATGTTATGCCGAGAAATATGCAACAATATCGCAACAATTGATTCAAATGTGTAACTTCTACGAATGAAATAAAAAGTTACCTTAAAAAAGCATTAGAGCGAAACTATATCTTTACTATTTGTAGTTTAAGTTAGTTTAAATCTATTGCAGTTTGTAATCTAAATCTTTAAAATAGCCTTCTAAAAGTCATTGTGATAGTATTTCGTGAATAGGACCTGAATTCCTTTGCGTTTACCCAATATTCTAAACGCATAAGAAGTTTAAATAGATTTTATCCGTTTAAAGAGGAAGTAAAATGTCTTTATCCCTTTCTAAATAAATATAAACCTTTATAAAATCCAAACAGTGTGTCAGGTAAAAAATAGGTTGGATGATTATATAGCATTTGTAAAAGTAAAAACTGAAATCTTGTTCTTTTCTTAGTATCTTTGTTTAAATTTTCAAATATTTATTGATTCATGGAAATAGGTTAAATCCTATCCCTTTACTAAAAATATTTTTATAAATTTGTCTTTAATTTTCGTTATTTTCTTTGGTTGCATTGCTAAGAATTATCATTTAATTACATGCTTTTTTTAAAAATTTTGATTTCCAAATTAATGAAATTCAAATTCAGAAAGTTTTAAGTCGACTCAATTTTCTAGTGTTTATCCTATTTTTCTTTCTTCCTGAACTTTGTTTTCCTGCTTGAATCATGAAATTGATGAAAAATCTTGACATATAGGAATTTTTATGTATACATTCAATTGTTAATTAATTTAAAAAATTTTGAATTTCAAATTAAATAAAAAAAATAAAAATTGAAAGTATTGGAAAAAATGTGGCAGTTTTAAGAAGACAAAGGAAACACATTCAATTTATATTAATTTATATTCTAATTTTAACAATATTGATACCAGTTTGTGTTAAAATACGTTTTAACAAATTCTTACGTTCTCTTACCAATTGGTCACCGGAATTTGTTTACCAAGCGTAGTTTCTATAAATTAGCATTTAAAATTTAAAACTTTAGTCTGTCCAGAATCTCCCGTAAATATTTTATTTTATAAGTTGTGCTATTTCATCCTGATTATAAAACGTCTTAATCAACATTTTTGATTGCGCAGCATTTTTAAATGTGAGAAACATTTCAAACAATTTGCTCTCAGAAAATACACTTCCTTGACAACGTATTTGATAAACGAAAAAAAGAAGAGATGTAATATGAGCAAAATTAAATGAATATGCATCGTATTTTGAAAACTTAAAAAATATAGAAATGATCTTATATTTTGTAATATTCTCACTAATTATCCTGTAATAAAATGAAACATTTCATTCTGTTGGGACCTTATCTTGCAGAAGCAGTTATGACACTTCTTCCCCAGAGCTTAAATTATCATGGACATATTCTTAACCATTACAAAAATTAATAACGATATCAAATTTTGTCATAATTAAGAAGATTTATATATGCAATTCTCCTTTTATTTGATTGTGTATGAGCGTTATCACGTTAACCATTAAGACTATCCCAGGTTTTCTAATGAGTTTTTCCAAAATATCATTAATATTTATGGATTCAAATAAAAATAAGTTGTTAAATAACTTGCTCTCTTTGATGACCAAATAAAATGAGCATAATATCAGAATTGTTTTATTTAATTTTCTCTAAAGCTTATTTACTGCATTTTCTACTTAAAAGAAAAGAGCTTATAGGAGATGGAAAAGTATTTTTACTTAATTTTTCTTTTCTCTCTACTATTTAGAAGCAAAGTAACTAAATTTGTTATTTTTGGCCATCCACTGCTCTTAATTATAAAATTAGAGAAAATTTCGCATAATGTGAATGTGTCGATTTCAGCTTAGCAGGAATTTTTTTTCTTTTTATAAGGGTAATTTATTTGGGTTTTTTAATTGCAAAGTAAATACATTTACTTCCCTATGGTCATGTATTGATTTTAATTCTAATATTAGAGAAAATTTAAATATTATTTTAAGGTATCGATTTCAGTTTGGCATTATTATTTGTAAATAGAACGAAAAAAACGACACTGAATATTATGCAATAAATTGAAGTAGTATTGTAGCGTATCTACCACTACAAAATATAATTCCAATTCACTAGTATATAAGACATGTTAACTCGATTCTATGGTGGGGTACCTTTTCATAGATGAAGGTTGACATGGTCTGTAACAACACTATCCCCATATTGGTGACCTTCGGACGTGATGTGAACATGCCCTTCTTGACAGTAACGCCCACTTCGATCTGAGTACGCCTACTTCGATGGATGGTCCACATTAAAACAGTTGACTTGCTACTTGTGACTGCGACATTATCCACCTTCTCGCACTGTTGCTACTCAGTCTCGTCTCGATCACGCACAACGTCGGCTTGTATACACTCGACTGCTAACGGCAACACAGGAGCGACAACGACCGTGATCTTAATACAGCTCTCACGATCATCAAAAAGTACGGTGATCTTAATGCAGCTCTCCCGGCTTCTCACAAAACAGCAATGAATCAACTAGTAGTATCCGTGCATCGAATTCTATCACAGATATAATTCTGGTGGGGAAGTACTGTAGCGTATCTACCACTACAAAAATATAATTCCAATTCACTAGTATATAAGACATGTTAACTCGATTCTATGGTGGGGTACCTTTTCATAGATGAAGGTTGACATGGTCTGTAACAACACTATCCCCATAGTATAATTTTGAGCTTCAGATTTACTTCGAATGTGAAATATTTAAAATCCATTATTATGTTTTGTTGCTATTTAATTACGTCATCATTCCTTACTTTACAGATCGAACTCGTAACAACTCGTTGCTTGTCAGACCTTCATGGAGGTTGCACCTCAACAATGTCTTGACAGATGGTATAATTTTTACAATGAGGTAAGCATTGTGCGCAATGCAAACTTTACTTCTTTAACAAGCTTGTGTCTTCCATCTGAAGCAGGGAGAGCTTTAAACCATTACTGGGAATCGAACCCCAGTCGTTCATAAATCAGTGCCTTTAACCATAGACAAATAGGGGGAAATATGGCTATTTTTTCTCATTAAAAACGCCTTTTTTTTTAAATAGATGCTTTTGAAACAAAACAGCCGCGTCTAGATATGTTAATAAATTTGCTTTAATATATTAATAAAGTTTGTTTAAAATTTTTAGTATAATAAATCCAACAGTACTCTTAAAATATTTTTTTATATTTGTTTTAAACTAAAAATAAATGGTTCTTTCTTGAACAGTTTCTCGTTATTAAATCTCATCAGAAGAAACTCACAATGTAATTCCACGTTCGTTAAGAACAACGAAAAAACACTGTTTTAATTACGAGCAAAAGATTTAATCCCCGTTTTGTCGAAATTTCCTCATTATTTCAGGAATGTTCGAACGTCTAAAACTTCTAATGATAGAATGCTGATAATATGGTAATAATGCTATGCTTAAAATTATATTAACAATGGCTAAGAAAAACAAAACACAGGACTGAAATTAATGAGATTATTAAAATTTTAATTAGAGCATAAAACCTTATAGACTTGCTTATAGCTTTCTGATAAGATTCACTAAAACATGCCAACCGCTATTGCATTTTTTAAATAAACTGTAGAAAAAGAACTTGTTGTGTATATAGATCTGAAATACAAAATCCTTGTTTTTACTTTCAAAACTTTCAAAATACTTTAAGGTATTTTGATAATATAAACATTACTTTACTTTTAAAACTATCTGAAGTACTGTTTAGAATCGTTTTTTTTTTTTAAATTTTTAAAAGATTATATTAATGATGCTTACCAACTTACAGCTCTATTTAAACAAAAAAAAAGAGTTTATCTGAACGTTATGTGAGAATTAAATATTATTTATTCATTATTTTAGGTAAGGTCAATGATCAACGTGAATGGCATGTGAGCTACTCACCGAATTAATATTTCTAAAATTATCTGAAACAGTACGATTTTTTTTTAATTGTAACAAATTTAAAATTTCAATTATAGTTTCGTAGTAAAAGTAATTGACAAAACTATGAATGTGCTAACTAATGCATTAAAGAGCAGAATTCATCGAGAAAGGGTACATATTTATCTCAGAGACCTCAAAAAATTAACATACTAACCATACTACAATTACTCCTAATTAATTTAGGTAATTGGTACTACAGAGGTATAATGGTAATGCGTGATATTTTAGTAGGTACAAAACAGACCAAAATGGGAATTTAATGCAGGTACTGAGATACCTAATATAGGTACTGTGAACTGAGAAAAAAGTATGATTAAAACCTGGTAATATTAAATGGTAATATTTACCGTGTTTCTGGCTCAATGGAAACACCAAAAAGCTGCGTACTTTTTACCGAACCGCTTCGGTAATGATTTCGGAAAAATTAACAATAAGATATGGTTAGAAAATTTGGTAATTTTAACATGATACCTTCTGGCATGGCACGAAAACTTTTTATTCGGTTAATTTTACTTTTCAGTTTTATATCATTTACTAAATGTGTGGTAATAAGAACTATAATTTTGAAAACCAAAATTTTCAGAAAATTGTAATAATATGAATGGAAAGATTAATTAATTAATGGTTTAAATATCGTATATTTTGGTTTTGTTATCCAGTTGCATTGCATGTTCTTACCAGATACCTCATTACTATAGAGTACGGTTGTTTTACCGGAATTTTTTTCTCTGTTTACATAAATGAGTGCAATGATTTTGTCTTCAAAGGAAATATAATAGATTATTTTTCATTAAAATTACATTAAGGAGGAGTAAATTTAAACTGCACTATAAAAATACATTGGTTATTTTTACACCTACTTTATTATTCTTCATGTCGCAGCAAACTTTGCGCAAATCTGAGGTCTTAATTTTTTTTTCTAAATCTCGTTTTAAAAGAAATCTTTTTACCTAACTGTTCTTCTTTCGCGAATCTTCTAATGTGGAATACTTTTTTTTTCTTTACTTATTCCATCGAAAACTCAATATGGTAAACTCCATACTGCAGTTCCCATCTAATTTCATGCGTGTTCCGCAAATCTCTAAAGTATTCAGGTACGTACTAACACGTGTTTCAAAAATACACTAGGGGAAACACTTTTTAACTGTTGTTATTTCACTGCTTGTAAAATTACTTAAAGTTTTTTCCGAGAAAAAAATCTTACTTCTCTTTCGGTAAGAATTCTTTTTTTAGTCTCGAGCCATTCCCCAAGGTATTTACGTTCGATAGAAAGTTTTCATTTTCAATTTTTTTTCCTCGTAAAATTAAGTTTATAGTCTGAGTTCTTCCTTTTAAGAACTCGGCAGGAATAGAAATGTGCAGGTCTAAAGATTGCAGTGAATAGTTTATGTACGTGTATACTTTGACTTCATTGAAAGAGGACAACGCAAGGAATCAAATTTGAAGATTCAAACATGAAAATTTTGAATGAAAAAACGCAAAGAAACACCCAAGTTTTATAGTTATTCATTAGACGTTGCTCATATCATCGAAAGTATTTATTAAAATAAATTTTAATAACTAATTTAATTTTAAAATTCTCCTTAAGACAAAATCATCCCTCTTCAGGGGTCTGTCTAGAAAAATCCTTTTATAAAAACGGACCCTTCACAAAATATTTTAACTTAAAAACGGACCCTTCACAAAATAATTTATCTTTTAATCGGACCCTTCACAAATTTTTTTTATCTTCATTATTGTTTTGTTAATCGAATAAACCATTCCCAGGAAGGGGGGGATGAAAGACAGATGTAAACGAACTGAGTTTAGTCTTGGGCAGATGCTTCTTCCTTTATTCGTCCGAAATTAATATTCTGCTGCAGCAGTATAGGCTAAATACCAAATGTTTGTATGCTGCATCTCTAATTTAGTAGCAGCAATTGCCGTTATTTTTTTGAAATTTAATTTTTTACAGTGTTGAGCATAATCCTCGGTATGCCTTTACAGTTTAAAAACTCCTTGAAAAAGTTTTTTCCATTAACAGGATCCTATTTGCACAAATTCACAAAAGCAGGACCCTGATTGAAAGAATGTGACTTAAAGTTTATTTTATATTCACAAATCACGAGTGATTTTTTCACAATTTTGCAAAAATGGACCTTTCACAAAATGTCTGGACAGACCCCAGCTCTTTAATAAGAATACTTCTGCTGTTTAACAAATTCAACGTAAATGTGCAATTAAAAGTTAATTGCTACTGGAGACACTTATTTTGTACTGTTTCCCACTTTGAATTAGTGGTGTTTTTTTCCCTTGCTTTTTATTTTAGTAACTATGCATTTTTTTTTAAAGCAAAATTAAGTTAAGAATAATGTTAAAGAGAACGTTTTTCATATTAATGTGGTTTAAAACAAATGAGTAATACGCTTTAGTTGAAGCATGCATGGAGAAAACAGTTCTTCTAAAATTACCATGTAAGAGGTTATAAAATTCTTGATAAAAAATATAATTATGGTAATAAAACCAAAAAATACGGCATATATATGATTCATAAGGTAATTTTTCATTTGCGTGGTCACGGTTTACTGGAAATTCTTGAAAATCCGTAATTATAGTTAATAGAGCCGAAATATAAGACATTTAAATCATTCATTTCGTAATTTCACATTACATTTACCAGAAACGTCATGGTAATGACATTCCTGGTTAAAAAAAATAATAATTCTGTTTAATTAAGCCAAAATATATGGAATATAAAGCATTAATTTGTTAATTTTTTCCTTCATATGGTAATGGTTTACCGAAAATTCTGGTTTTCAAAATTATAGTTATTATTACCACACATTTGATAGCGAAAATGCAAAACTGAGAAGTAAATTGAACCCAATAATTGGTTTTCATGGTATTCCCCAGGCGTCGTGATAAAGTTATGAATGTATCACATCCGGGTCACCAATGTGGGGATTTAATTTTTGACTGTATCAACCTTCATCTATCAAAAGGTACCTTAAGATAGAATCGAGTTAACCTGTCTTATATACTAGCGATGTGGTATTTAATATTTGTAGTGGTAGTTAGTTACGCCACACTCTCCTGAAACTAATGGATAATATTTCCCAGACTAAGAGTATCGCCTATTATTTTTTTGGAAGGGTGAGGGTCGGAAATCTGAAAAACTCGAAAAAAAAAACATGTTTATTCAGAGAAAGTACGTTTTTGTGTCTGATTTTGTAACTTAAAATATAGTCTGCACTAATTGATTAGCATATTTGAAGTCACCCCTTTGGACCACTAAGTTTGAGCCATAAAACGAGAAGATCAGATCATTAGATCAAAAGTTACGCTGAGTGGTCCATTTTTTTGCGCATTGTGCACTAAACATATTAAAACAATAATTGTAGGTTATTGTAATATGTTTAAAATCCATTTAACCAAATATTATGAAAATCGTATTATTTTTTAAACAAAAATAAGACATTGACATCAGTCTTTAGATATTACATGAGCATTGCATTTTGAAGTACATTAGGTCAAAACACATAATTTCCTGAAAATAACAGTTAAGAATAGTACCATGTTTACTATTTGAATAAATATTCACAGCTATATTGATGATCAAAGAAAGTTTTATTTACTTGCAACTCATGCATATTTCATTAAATGCAAAAGAAGTTAACTCTGTCAACAATATCCAGCTTATCACAATTCAAGAATGTTTCTTTGTACTATAAATTTAAAAAAATAGGGTAAACTCTGTACTCGAGTGGATAGAAATAAGCAAACAATTGGAGTGGCTTGAACAATTGAAGTGCTTTTTTATTCATAGCACTTATTGTCGGTCTCGCTCCTCAGGGAGTCTTTGATGGCAAAGAAATTCCAGAGATGTACCTTTAGTCGGTTTAAGAATGATTAATGAAGCTCTGGAGGGAATTTGCAATTGTTCTTTGTCGATTGCTTGCGGTTTTCTAAAAATATTCTGTTGGGGATTTAAGATTTACAAAAGACGACCTGAATAAATTGAGATCGATTGCGTTATTTTTTTTTTCTCATTAATGCAATTAAAATAATCCGATCAGCTTTTAAAGCTATCTATTTTGTAACTGACTTTTCGTTGGTTTAAAAAGTTAATATTTTCTAACTGACAGGTGTTAAATTTTAGTTAGCTGTATCAATAGTCGTTTTATTTTAATCATTGTTGATATGCTAAAAAATTATGGATCAAATTATAGTTTTAATCACGGCCACGTTGGGCGGATTACTCGTAAAATCCATTTTTTCTAAAAATCCATTTTTACCATAAAATTCCTTTTTACCTAAAATATTATAACGTAACTTTTACGGTAATATTTATTTAATTGGAGAGAATGGGTAATTTTACGGAAATTAGTACTGAAATGTTTACGGTATATCAGATTTTTCGTTCCGTAACATAATCAGGTAAAAATGGATTTTGTGGTAGAAAGTACAGGCTCACTTATTTCCAATACTTCTTAACGTAATTTGATCTGCATTTTTTTTTTTTTTTTTACAGAGAACGGCAAATCACTTATTGGTTTAATGGTTTCAATATCCTAATTGGTTTCAATATCCTAAGAGTAATATGTAAACTCCATATACATATTTAAAACAAAATATACTCGGAAATACTATTTAAAAATTTAAATTCTTCTTTTTAATCTTTTTTGCCTCCCAATAATTTTGCAGATAGTCAGATTTGTTATTTTATATTTATAGACAACTGTTTTACAATATGGCTCATGTGTACTGGTTTCCTTTACGTTTTTCTTTTAATTTTTTTTTCTTGTTTGTTTTGCGTAGTTTCACTTATGTTTATCTTAGTTTCACTTAAACATGTGTTTAATTCATATAACTTACTTCACTTTTGTTTTTATTTACTTATGTTTCTTGCTCACGCTTACGAACGCATAGTTTAAAGTGATTAGTGATTATTATTGCAAAGAGACACCGCCTTATTAATTTCTAAATTTTTACTTTTTTTCGAATAAATGTGCTAAAAAATACGTTATTTTCTTCTTATATTTAAAACTTGATGAGTTACAGCCATGAATACCGTGCAGAATTCGTAAATACAATTTTTTTTTATTTTCATGTCTTATGTTTCGCAGCATATATTCATTTGTTTTCAATTCTGGTTTTATTTGTTTTTAGTAATCAAAATCTCTAAAATGCAGCCTAGGATGTTTTGATAATGTTATGTATTTTTAATTAAAATTTTGAATTTCTCGCCAATTTCTGTGTAAAAACAAATAGTTAAAATATAAATATAGAAAGCTTTAACGCTATTTTCAAGTAAGTTTTATTGCTTATATTCTCATAAAAATATAAATTACATTAAGAGATTGAGGGGAATCGATGGGACGTGGTTAAAAAGTAGAATTTCTCTGAAACGCAAATGAAATTAACACACAATTTTAAATTAATCGTTTAATCATACCGAAAGCCCCATGACAAAAACATTTAACTCATCATTTTAAAGAATGTAAGCTTTGAAGAAGTGCAAAATAGCAACAAAAAAAAGTTTTGTTATTTTTTATGCAATTTTATTTCATATATTGCAACGCTGAAAAAAAGTATGTTAGAAACTACTAGTATATGATAAAATTTACCGTTCTTCTGGCCTTAAGGGAATACCAGAAAGTTCAGTGATTTTTACCGAAGCAGTTTGATAATGATTTTGGTAAAACTAAAGATAAAATATGGCTTTATTACATGAGATAAAATTTGGTAACTGTGGTAAAAGAACTTGCCAATATAGATGGATGATCCACATTAGACAGTTGATTTGCTTAAAAATAAACTGCTAAAATAAATCCGGTGAAGTAAATAAAGTCTCTTGGTCATTGAACAAAAAATTAAGAATAATAACAATCAAAAAAATGCTGTTATCACAAAAATGAAGAAAAAAATAATGAGCGAAATACAATGAAGTAAAAATATAATGAGCAAAATATGACATAAATAAAAAAAAAATAGCATGAATCAACTATTGGTATCAGTTCATCGAATTCTATCACAGATAAAATTCTGGAAGGGGAGTAATGTGGCATAACTAACTACCACTACAAATATTAAATACCAAATCGCTAGTATATAAGACATGTTAACTCGATTCTATCCTGAGGTACCTTTTGATAGATGAAGGTTTTGTTATACTGGGATGCATCGAAAACATTATATTAATTAAATCCCCACAAGAGCGATCCAAAGTTTGGACCCATTTATTTTATTTTTACTTTTTGAGTATTTCACCATATCTGGAGAACATTAAAAGCAAACTACACAATTACAAAATTCATTTATCCAAAAATAATTTCATGCAGAAATAACTTTCAGTAAATATTTATTATTTTATTCAAATAATAGACGGAGAGCTTTTGAATCGTAAGGTATGCCATTTTTACATAATTTTAAAGAATGCAATTTTACATGGCAAAATGCGAAATTTGAGCAAAATTGGTCGAATAGATTCTGAAAAATCTAATTTTAAAAATACGACTTTTTCAAAATTCAATTCATCAGGAACTATTCGACCGATTTTTGCACAAATTTAATATTTTGCCATTTAAAATTTAATTTTTCAAAATGATGTAAAATTTTTATATATTACTATTCAAAATTCTATCGACTTTTATTAAATTAAATAAAAGAAAAAAATAAATATTTGGAAAAATTATTTTTTTAGTTATCTTTATAAACGCAATATATATTTGTGTGCAGAAGTTTTTAACTCTCTTAAAATGTTCTCGAGATATGGTGAAATACGCAAAAAGTAAAATTAACATTAAGGGGTCCAATCCTTGGACAGCCCTCATGAATAAACTATTGGGACCATATTCCCCAGATTGCGGCTACCCCTTATATTTTGGGAGTCAAAACTCCAAATCCGTCGAGGAAAAGGTGTGTTTATTCAGAGAAGGTACGTTTTTGTATCTGATTTCAAAACTTAAAATTTCGTCTGCACTAATTAAGTAACATATTTGAAGTCCCCACCTTAAACTGATAAAATCGAGACCTAAAACTTGAAGATCCGATCATTAGCCAAGAAGGTGCGGAGTTCGAATCCCTCTTCGGGCAAGGGTGTAATTTATCTATATATCTTTGTTGTGTCGTGCCGTTTATGTAGTGCCAGAGTTAAAGTCGATTATCAAAAAAATTGGATACATTGAGGATACTATAAGGAATTTTAGGTGAAAAATGGAAGGATGAAATATCTCTTTAATTTTGACGAAATTCGTTTCCTCGAAGAAGTGACGATAATTATTTCGACACTTTAATGACATTTTGATTCGGAGCATATACTAGAAAATAGTTTTGTTAAAAACGAAGAAAGTTTCGTGATAATCAAGTATCCATTTTTTACTGTGCACGCATCTTTAACTTCGCTTATTTTCGGAAACATGCATTTCGACTTATGTCTATTATCATAAACTTTAATTTCAAGCTGTGTCAAGATTTAAGCACTCACCGACAAAATGTAACTTATAAGCTCACCTCATTCCAAACGCAAAAACATTCTTACAGCCACGATAAATTCTTTAAATTTAATCTTAAAAATAACCAACTGTGGAAACATGTTTCAGAAAAATAGCCAGCGTCAAAACAGGTGTCAAAAATACTTCCCCATTAAACACCAAAATACTCCTGTTTTATTTCAACGTTTGAAAGTTTACAATCTTGTTACATTATTTAAAACTTCTTTTCTTGTGAAAAGTTCCGGGAAAATAGTGTTTCGTTAACTATGCATCACAGCAAAGGTGATCGAAACTTTCTAATAAAACGACGAAACTTTTTAAATATTCCAGCGGTGATAAATGATGGAGTCTTTAATTGGATACCGGATACTTAAGAGGGAAGCAGACATGACACGTTTTTTTAAGTTAAAGTAAAATGACGTTTCATAATTTAACTATAAATCATTCTTGCCTCCATATTCTAGAATAAACTTGTAAGGTATCGTTATTTATTTGTACTATATAAGAATATTTATATCATTATTTCAAAATTTGCAATGCTTTTATAAATAGCTTGTGAACATTTGAAATTTTATTTTCGGAAGAAGTATTCTAAATTTCTAATTATTTGTATTATTCTAAAATTAAAATGTATTATTCATGAATTTTATCTTTTGTTATTTTATATTTTTTATCTATAATTTTTTCCTATTTATGTAAACACTCACTTTTACCATAAAATTATAGTATTTTAACTAACTTTTTCTGCGTAATGTGTTTTGGTACATTTGAAATCAAATGAAGATCAGCAGAAAAGAATGATTTATGTCCATGGGAACTGATTCTGTGAGAAAATGAATTCTGAACAAGAACATGTATCGATTTTTACAAGCATGGCCCATCTTCACTGTATAATAACTCTCGGGAAAAACCTATTTTTAATTACTATATTTATTTTTCAAAACTTAGCAATACTCAAAATACAATAGATGACGATCTTATCGTCATCTATTGCGTTATAAAAAGTAAAAAAGTTTAAATGTTATTATATTTATTTTTGAAATAAGTTTGACTGTTTATATTTTAATTCTTTAGAAAGATTTTTATTCAAATATTTTTATTCAAATATATTTATCAAAAATTTATATGTTATATTCTATACTGAAATATCTAATAAATTAAAGGCTTCCCACACAGCCCATGGTTCAAGGGGGTCGTACAACTTCGTGATTTTTTTTCTTACGGCAATATTGTGAATGCGATGTATAATCCAAACAAATGCAATTAATGTGATGGCTACCAGTTTGAGTGGGCATAAATCAGCCTCTGAGAATGAGACTCCAGTTTTTGCCCTTGTCCACTAAATCATTGCGGCTCTTTGAAAATATATAACAATATAAATATTGCTAATAATATTTAAAGATAGCTACTTTACTAAGTATTTATACATTAAATAAATAAATAACTACATACAGTTGACAAAATAATAAAAGCCAAAATCTTAAAAGCTTTTTATTTAATGAACGAATTTAGAGCTTTAAGATGGATGCAATCTAAACGGTTCGAATAACATAACTTTAAATACGCTAAAATATTTGTGTAGACGATATTTTAAGTTATAAAATTTAAATTTTTCTGACGGATTTAGATTTTTTTATGTCTTAAAATGTGTAGGGATAGCTAAAATCTGGACAACATAATCATAATAATTTAAACAGTACGGAGAAAAAATTCTAGTAAAATTGACGTATATAACGTATTAACGTATAATAGCGTATAGCATGATAAGTAATTATACGTGACATTTCTAGTAAAATCCATAATTTTGGAGAAAAAGCCAAAATATACGGTACATAAGACACTAATTTGGTAGTTTTTTAGTTTATATAGTTATGTTTTGCCGGTAATTTTGGTTTTCAAAATTATAGCACTTCTAACCGCACATTTGCTAGAAAATACAAAACTGAACTGTAAAATACAAAACTTACAGTAAAAAGTTCCGGCGCCCTGACTATCGGTACTTTTTACCATAATTTTTCCGAAGTATTTAATAGTGTAGCTAAGACGATTAGATAAAAAATAGTTTATACATTTATTAATTTATAAAAGCTTTCGATTATAAAAGTTCAAAAAAGTACTCTTAGAAATGATAAACACTTTTCATATAGTTTCAGTTTTTATCAGTTTTTAGATTTAAATTTAGACAAAATACTCTTTGATAAAATCTGAATATATAACAGTGTTCTTTTTCTTTTTCTTATAAGTTTAGATGACTATTTCAATAAAAAATATTTTTAAAAAATATATCTATTATTACAACTTTTCTTTTGTTAATTATTTCATTAATTCATTTTAATTATTTGCTACAACGAAGAATATTGTATAATTGAAATTCAGAATTTGACTTAATTATGCTAAAGCACGATACTGAGTACTAATTTAAAAACTCATGCAGAGGCATTTTGAAATTTAAATAAAATCATGTTCATGCTCTACGTTTTAACTAAATTTTAAAAAAAATTATTGTCATTTGTGCTTTTATCGCATATTTTGGCAGCTTTGTAATGTTGCATTAATTTTTTTCAGGCTTTTTTCAATTTTGAAAATGCAATTATCAATCTCCATTATATATATGCGTTTAAGTGTTTAAAAATAAGTATGAAAAATAAAAAATAAAAATAATTGGATTATACTGTTTCGTATCATTCAAGTCAAACAGAAGAAATTATGGTATATTTTACGCAAATAGTAATTAAATTTAAAATGAATATTTATACCCTTATCATTCCAAATACACTTCTAGAAATGGTTCAGTAAAAACGGTAAAATAAATATTTAATTGTTATTTTTCCATATTTAAACAAAACAGTAAAATAACTATAAATAAGACAGTATTCAAACTGTTAACTGTGCGAAAAACCGTTCATTTACTGCTTTCACCTAATATGGTTAAATAACCAGAATTTTATCTCCAAAAACTAGACCCAACTAATGAAGCCATCCTTTAGTTCTTTGCTGATAGGTACATATTATATCCGAGACTATGTATATGTCATTCTCATGACCGAGAGAACGATGGTTCGAGTCCTAACGTTGATACCACAATCTTTCCCCCGTTATCTTAAACACATGAAAAGTTTCCAATGTTCTGCATCCCCTAATTTGTGACCCTGGTTTGTTAGAATACGATACTCTCATTTGCGCATAAATAGCAGTACCATAAAGATGCTAAAACAATTCCAATGCGCAGTTAAATTTCTCTTTTACGGTTTTGAAGCCATTCTAGTGGTAAATATTTAAAACCAATATAATTTTGTATTCATGGTTTTTGACCATGCTAGTTGTTAACGGTATCAAAACCACAAAAGTAAAAAATGTTCTTTACCGCAAACCTTGCGGTTAATTGGATGGACAGACTGCTGCCAGTTATTTTACCATAATTTTAAAATCAAAATTCTAGCAGTGTACTTCGATAATTTATATAAATAAGATTATAATTTAAAATTTATAACATAATAAAAACATTTTGTAGTTAAATGAAGAAATTAAATAAATATTACTGAAAAAATTAAACATTAAATATGTTAATAAGTAATGAGTTAATAATTAAATAAGTAATAATATACTCCTTCCTAGACGGCGAGTAAATAAAAATGCTATCTTCCTTTCGTTTCTTTTCGAAAAAATAACATACTTTTAGGTAATTTAATGCTCTTAAAACGTAATAAAATCACTTCTCTGTAATGCGGCAAAATTTTATACGAATGTCTTGAACAACTCTTTCAACCACTGTATAGAATATTTCATGGCCGTGGGGAAAATGAATTGAATTCTTGTCATGTTTTTTCAGTCAAGTAAGGCAGTTGATGTTTTTCCGAGAACTTGGACTCATTTCTTCGAGAAGAATAAATATACTGCAAATGGATTTAAAAAGTTATTTAATGGCTGACAAAAAAATAAATATAAATTTTGAAACTTCTGGCCTGTGGTTGTGTTTTATTTATCTTTTTAAGAAGAAAAGTTATTTATCTTAGATAAAAACTTAATGGACTTCCACAAACTTGTTCACGGTGCAACTATTTGCTTATTAAGGTTATCATTCGTTAAACATCTTATTTTTTCTACAATTCAGTTTATTTTTCTTAAATGCGGTAATAGCTTGAGATATAAGATCTAATTCAAAACACATTGTTTCAATTTATGTGTTTTGCTGTTGTCGCAACCGATGAAAAAGAAAGCTTAAAAATATTTTATAATTTGTCAAGATAGTTGAATAGTTAATGTATCCTACTGGTAAAAATAAAACTTTTTTTTCACCCTCAGCATTTCTCACTGTTTTTATATTCTAATTTAAGGTGCCGCAAAAATGACGAAAAAACTTATTTATCGATAAAAATTTCAAGAAATAATAATAAAATACACGATAATGTCTTATTTGAATGAAAAAATAATCTTAAATTTATTGTTGCAATGCGCAAAATATTGCTTTCAAAATTTCGAAACTTAAGTAGCAATAAAAAAAAGTTTTTAGACGAAAAAATATTCACATTTCTGATATTAAAAAACCAAATTGGCAAATAAAGTTTTGCATCGTTATAAGAAGCATTTAACTTTGTGTTTCTAATACAAAATTAATACTGTTTAAATATTTTTACAGAATCTTAGTTTTAGAGCTAAATATATTTTTCAGCTCATATTTTTAATCTGTGTAAGTTTAATTTATTTACCTTGAATTCATAACTAAGTTTTAAAGTTCAAAAAAAAAAACACTGCAGTGAATATGTACTTAGTTTTCAGTTTCAGTTTACTTTAAATTAGGTAACAATTAGAACTTATATCTTAATTCAATTGAATTATTAAAGTGTTTTTATCAAATAACAAAATATATTATAGAATAACAAAAAAATTTATAAACATTGCAGAAAAAATTTAAGTTTGTATTCAAACACAAATTTGACTACAACTTTACGCTTTGTCGAAAGAATACTATGAATTATATAGTATATAGTATATTTTTATTTTAATTTTAATCAAATTTTTGCATCACTTTTTTTGAAATTTAAGATCTTTCATAAATATACTACGTCTTTAAAAAAAACTTTTGTATTAGGTAAGAACAAATAATTAACAAAACTGTAAAAAAAAGTTAAAAAGTGAAAATAAAGTTAAAAACTTTTCTAAAATTCACCAGTTTCTTTCTAATATATTATTTCACACTCAGACTCTCTAGTGTAAGCATTATGATTTTTTAAATTTCTATTGCAAACTTTTCTGGTAAAATTAAAATTATAAGTTAACTAGACGTGTCTCCCATTTTAAACTGTAAGTGAAAACAACGTAAATTTAAACATACTCAACATCCATGCCATTTATTATTTCAAAATGCTAGCAATCTCCAAAAAGATCCATTCTATCCACTAGGAAGCAGAAACTTACGATAGAAATATGTAAATTTGGGGTACGTGTTTTGCAAAAGTTTTTTAATCAATGGTTTTGAAATTCTTTTCATACAATTTGCACGTTATAAATATTTGAAAATGCATATGATTTCTTAACGTGTGTATTTTAATAATTATTGTACTGTTTGAGCTAAAAGCTTGATTTTAAGGCATCGAGTTATAAAGCATAATTAACAAAACTCACAAATTTATATATTTAATAAGAACTTTTCGGAGCAGGTAAATATTAATTTTTTTATTTATTTACTGAACGCAATTGCGCCTGACTAACTAAAACGGTTATATTTTTATATTCTAGCTCTCTCAATGGGTTGTTTTATTTTTTACATTTAAATACTTTTTATTATAAAATAAATAATTATTCAACTTCTTTTTAGCAAATTTAATATTAACTTCCTCTACAATTAAAGAAATTTAACGAGTCATTACTAAAAAAGTATTAAACCACTTTTGTTATTTATTTTTCTTTGCTAAAACTACGTTTATGCTTTTATTTACTTATCAGTATTGACTAGGAATATTTTTAAATGTAATATTAAAGATTTCTCTTAAAAATAATTTTATTCCATTTTCTGCATACAATAAAAAAATAAGCTTACAAAAACCTTTTATTTCGACTTTTTTCAAAATAATTTTTCTGATATTATGAAGCCAACTTTAGATACTTAATTGTAAACTCCAGCCAAGGGATATACTAGCCAAGGTCCTTATCCAGCCAAGCACCCTATTTTTAAAAGCTTGATGTAAATTATCTTATTTAAAAATAGTGTTCTACATTCTAACTTTCGCAAAAATTTTTTAATTAGTCTAATTAATTTGTGATACTCTTTTCACGCATTCAATGAATTATTTCAAAACTAAACTAAAGCATTTTTAAAATAATTCTTTTTTATTTATTTCTCTCTCAAAAGTATTTAAAAACATGTGTCCATTATACAAAAAAAAAGACTTCACTATCGAAAAGGAATAAAGATATTTTCTCAGTAGGTAATTTCTCTAAAAGTCGATAGTTAAGTAGGAGTACAGCTGTTTTTCACGATGATATAATCTCAACTAAACATTTTCTTTCTGCAAATGAAATATTATTTTATTGTAAAGTGATGAAGACATGAAATTCTACCATTTACAACGAAACTTTTTTTTTTCAATGCTTACAATCAGCTTCCGTTTAAAATTCGTTCATGTACCTAGTCAAAAGTATAATAATGCCTTCTTTAGTGTTTTAGTTTCTTTAGAGAAATTTGAAGAAATAATCGTATATCTCGACAAAATATTAGTTTCTGAATTTGACAAAAGTTTTCTGTTATTCTACATGTAGGTTCATTCAAAGGGTAAATTATTTCTTGATAAATTTATATTGAACTAACGAGCCTTTTGAAAATTTAATGCGCAGGAAACCAAATACAATATTTACAAATAAATATATTTTGTTAGATAAACTCATGATATTTTGATAAAATTATCGGAGTTTTTTTCCACTTTTATAATGAAAGAAATGATAAATGCTACACTATTAAACAAAACAAAAAAAAACTTTTAAAACTTAACAACTTTTGCAATAAATGACTTGTAAGTAATGTACATGATGTAGGTAACTTGTAAATAATTTCAATAATATATATATAACTTGTTAGACCGTTGTTGGTCAGTGGTTAGAGAATCGGAGGGGTCAGGATTCGATCCTGGACTCCACTAAGACCCCCGAGTACCTGTGATAAGAGTATTTCACGCACTTTCACCCTCGGTAGGTCTTACAGTGATCCACTTCTGAACTGTTAGGTTTTCGCAAGTACTTTCACCCTCGTGGTGCTCTCTTGTCAAACGAAAGGCGCACTTTCTTGATTTATTTACAAAAGGCCAAGGCTGGCGAGTTTGATTTATCCAAGCGTCATTAAAAACAAAAAATATAATTTGTAAAATAATGTATACAACTTGAAAATAATGCATCTAACTTGTAAATAATGCACATAACTTGCAAATAATGTATATAGCTTGTAGATAAAGTATGTATGTAAATAATCATGATCAATAGCCATTTGAATTTATCGCCATTTATCATTTTTTGGGTCTGTGTTATTAAATAATTACAAATCATATGATTACAACAACATGAATAGTATCGTGTGCTAGCTTATAAATTACAAACTTTCACAACTATTAATAATTTTTAAAAAAAAAGTTTATATTATCAGATAAATAAATATTTTTTCAGAAACTCGTTACCTTCTTTATTCCGTTTTCGGAATTGTGAATAAAAGATCCATTTAAATCAGTCCGTAAACATCCCCAGGAAAATCGTCTCACTTCAGAAGCGATAGAAATTTAAACTAACACAGTAAAGCTCTTACGATGGCAGCTTTGTTTTACTCTCTGAGACGAGATGTATTTTTATTTTCCCATTTTACAGTTCAATAGAAGCAAATAAAATATTCAGTGTTCACAAAATTTACAGCTTGAACTTTTATTAACTATAATATTTTAAATATCTGTGATAAAATTAAATGAATCTATATCTTGGGTTATAACGGGTATAAAAAAGTTTTATGGCATTATTTTTGAATTAAAAATAATAGTTTTCTAGCGAATAAAAATAAATAGCTATGCTTGCTTTTATTTTATTTTCCGAAAATGTATTTTTAAGTGTTTAATTAAATATATAAGCTAAAACACGATGGCTAATGAGAAATATTTACTGATAATTAATGTATATTGTCGGAATTTTCATTCTAAAAATATGTTTAAAAAAGCAACAGCAGTCAGTTCATCCAAATAACCGTTTTGCTTACGGGGAGGAACATTTTTTTACCTTTACAGTTTTGAAACCGTTTACAACTAGTATGGTTAAAACACCATAAATACAGAACTATGCGGATTTTTAACCATTTGCAACTAGCATGGTTTCAAAAGCGTAACAAAGAAACTTAAATGGACATAGAAGCTTGACTTTTGCGTTAATAGGCGTTGAAGAGAGCAGGACACAAATTTAAGAGTGTGGACATGTGTTGAACCTATTCATGTGTTGAAGGGAATATTGCGGTGTCAACGCCTGGACTCGAACCTCAGCTATGTCGGCCATGAGATTAAACGATTAGCCCTCTTGGCAATAGTATGCGCCCAGAAGTACTGAGTGGCTTCATTGGGTGGGTCTACTTGGTGCTATAAAATTCTGACTGTTTAACTGTTTAAGGTGAAAGTAGTTAATCAACTGTTTTTCAAGCAGTTAACCGTTTGAATACCATCTTATATGTAGTTATTTGACTTTTTTGATTGAACATAGAGAAATAACAATTAAACAAATTGTTATTTAACCATTTTTTCCGTGAAATTTAATATAGTGTGATAAATGCACATTGTATAGTGCTATAGCCGAGTAGTGGGGAAAAATAAAACATATCAATGCGATAAACAAATTGAATTTTTTGAATTGTGTTTGTGGAAATTAATAATAGTAATCACTACCTTAACCTATTATTTTAATACATTTTCTATGGAACTATTTTAATTATTATTATTTTAGTTCTTTCTACTGTTTAAGTTTTTGATTTTTTAAATTCGTATTCCATATTTAAGTTTTGCAATTTCAGTTCTTGATGAATTATGTAGAAATAAGCTGCCTGAAAATCATTATTTATTATCCATCGATATTCATTAATTATTAATAATCATTACTCGTTAATTATTATTACTAAGTCCATAAAATGATAGTTCTATGTTAAAAACTATTACTGTTTTATAGCAAAACTTTTTTTAATGAGCATGATTTAATTCTGCGATAAATATAAATAATATAAAGTACAGTCTTTGAAGGTACATAAATAATACAATGTGTATCATAAACGCGCATATAATAAACAGGAATATAAATAATAAAACAGGCTTTGAAGGATCTTTTAAACTATATTCTGAAAGTGCCAGTAAAAAGTTTATGACTAGATTTCGTCCCGAGGTTAATTTACTTTCTTATACTAAATACCATATTGTTAATATAGTTCCACGCAAACTCTTTATTTGACTAGAATTTTTGTACTTAATTGTTTAACATGTCGTCCATATTATTTAAATGATAATTTATTTAAATAATAAGAGCGTGCTTTTTAGAAAATACCGCAACATGATTTTAAACACTAATAAGTCATGAAAAGTAATAACACAAATAATTTTACGGCCATTTAAATGCTTATTAAAAAAAATGTGCTTCCTTTAAGAAATTACCTTTTCTCAAAAGATCAATGGATAAAATTAAGTCTACTATTTATGGTCCTTATATTGTAAACAGCAGTGAGTTAATCTAATTCAAAATTCTTTCAGCAAAATAGTAAATTTGTAATTAACTAGTCGTATCTCACTACTGAAGTTGAATTTAATGATAACATTCAAAACTTTAATAGTAATACTCAAATGTATTAGCTTTGATTTTTTTTTGTTTATATCACCTATAAAATCTCCGAATAAAGCTTTTACCGTTGAATGTAATCGCAGCAGATTCGAAAGGGTTTGATTTTATTAATGGCTGAGTTCATTAATGATATAAAACTTTCTCCTTTTTTTAGAGTTGCAAATATAAATATATAATTGGATTCTCAAAAGCAAATTAAATTTTATTTAGAAATCTTAATACAGTAAGTGAAGCTATTTTGAATTAAATTTATTTAAGATCTAAGTTTCTCAAATTGAAGTCACTACTTTTCATTGATTCCTTAATGATAATAAAAATGAAAGTAACTCCTTGTTAACTATTTACCGATTTAGTTAGAAAGAAGTGAGCATTTCTTATTTCAGTTTTTGAAGGGCATGTTTCGAAAGATAAGGACTGATGTCCCCTACACCATTACAAGTAGCTCTTCTATGTTCTAACAAATTCGAAATCTTATCTCTCTAAAGTGATAAAAAAATAATTCGTCCCCAAGGTTAATAGCATTGTTACACGACTTATAAAAATGGATAGTTTTAATAAAAAGTAGCCGTTGGGCACTGATGTTTTTAACCCTTACGCACAAACATTCCATTCTACCTTTACTAAATTTCGATGAATGTCCAAACTGTTATCAATCAGATATCTAGGGGTGGGCCGGGATTCTAATAACTGAAGAGTAATGTCATTATTACCATATATAAAACATACCGATATTGAAAATTTGATGAAAATAAGCGTCTTTTAGCATAAAAGTCCTACTTTTAATAAAACTGGAAAACACTCGTCAAATGTTAAGATGCCGGCGAATTCTGAAAGATGCCAAACTCTAATCAGGGCTGTTGAGCCAATGAAGAAGAAAAAAAAAGGACTAAGTACACTAACCGGTGAGTTAAAAACTGTTGTGGTAATATATTCAAAAAACAAAATTTTATAAATTTGAATTTGGAAGCAAAATAACGTGTACACTATATTATTCAATATGATTTGGCGTAGAAGCTTACTTGCTATATCAGGAAATTTTTTATGTTAAATAATATTTTTTCACCATGCGTAAAAGCTTCCTTGCTATATCAAGCAATTTTTTTTATGTTGGCTAAATAATTTTTGCACTGGGCATCGAAACTTATTTGCTATGTCAGGCAATATTTGTTTTACCCCAGGTGCTGAAGTTTACTTGCTATATCATCCAATTTCTGAAATTAACCAATTATATGCACTAGGCGTAGAAGCTTACATGCTATATGAGACAATTTGTTTTTTAAATTAACGAAAGATTTTTTGAAACCAAACTAAAAATTTTAAGAATATCTTTATTGCATCTATACCTTAAACTCAGAATTCTTGTTAACAAATCTGTCCTTACATTTAACTTTCAAGCATAAACTGTATATACTTTAACAATAGAATAAGATTTCTTATAAAAACCCATTCAAAAGACAAATATGTCCACATTATTGACATAAGAAGATAAGAGAATGCAAGCTCATTATACGAGTCTTAAGCAAACACACAATCTGTTAAATATATTACCTGTAAAAGTTTGGTTTGAGTATACATCAAAGAAAAATAAAACAGTTTATTGGAAATAGAAACACAAGGCACACTATCCGGACTTTCAATGCTATTTGTCTTACTAGCTTACTAGCCTCGCTAGATTAAATAAATGTTTTCTGTATCAAAACAAAAGGATTTCAAATATCGGCTGTCTTTATGCTGCCGTGAAAAGAGAGGACTAATGGCATTTTCGATCTTGGCGAAAATGTTCTTAAGGTTTCCTCCAAAATGAGAAAGATAACTTTTGAATGATGTCTTCAGTTTGTATCCGTATGCGAAAGATCTGGTTCAAAATGTAGAAGATAAATGATTTGGAAAAGGACTCCGTCTCTCTGAAGTAATTTGTTTTTGGGAAAATAGTAATGCTATTTGGTAAGATTGCTAACAGGATCGTGTTACTTTTGTAGAAATGCTAGGTTGTTTGTCAAAGAAACCGATAAGCTGTTTTGTTTTCTTGACTCATATGTAAAAAGTAATGGTTGTTATATTAAGAAGCAAGCATTAATGTAGAGAAATAGCCTGCGTAAGGATAATTAACATGTGTAATTTTGGAAATGAATTTTAATCAAGACAACTAAAATATCTGTTCTATTTAACATACTTAAAAGGAAAAATTTTCTTTTCTAGATATTATTCTTGGCACATGTATAAAATATAATGATCATTAAAATGCGAAACTAACATAGAAAAATAGCATGTACAAGATAATTAAAATACGTAATATTTTAAGAATATACTTTAAGAATATAAATTAATAAAAACATCGAAAACGTTGGATAACAGGACATTGATCTTGTCGTAAATGCTCCTAAAACTTACACTCTCTCTCCAAACTGGAAAAGATATGTTTTGAATGATGTCTTCAGTTTGTATCCGTTTGCGAAAGATCTGGTTCAGAATGTAGAAGATAAATGATTTGGAAAAAGACTCCGTCTCTCTGAAGTAATTTGTTTTGGGGAAAATAGTAATGTTATTTGGTAAGATTACTAACAGGATCGCTTTACTTTTGTAGAAACGCTGAGTTGTTTATCAAAGAAACCGATAAGCTATTTTGTTTTCTTGACACATAAATAATAAATAATGCTTGTTATATTAAGAAACAGGCATTTATATTGAAAAATAGCATGCGTGGGGATAATTAAAACGTGTAATTTTCAAAAAGATTTTAATCAAGACATATGAAACAGCCAGATTGTATTTAACATATTTAAAGGAAAACTTTTCCTTTCTTAATATTATTCCCGACATATAAATGACTTTAAGAACATATATTTTTAAGAATATATATTACTCAAGACATTGGAAACATCTGGATTCCATTATTCATATAAAAGGGAATATTTTTGGTTTTTTAACGTTAAAAATATTATTGACTTATATATAAAATATACTGGTTTTCATATTAGGAAGCAAACGTTATAAAGAAACAGTTTGCGCAGAATAATTAAAACTTGCCATTTAAAGACTTTTAATCAGAACAAGTAAACCATCTGGATTGCATTAAGCGCATTAAGAGGTATAATTTTCGTCCTTTATAATTTTTCCTTTTAACACTATTCTTGACTCATAGATAAAACATGATGATATTTAAGCGAGTCAACAAACAGTAATAGAGCAAAACAATTTCTGTAAAGGAATTAAAATATGCAATTAAAAAAATGTATTTCAATCTGGACTTCTAAATTATGTAGATTCCGTTAAACATGATAAAGAGAAAAGGTTTCACTTTCTTCTCTTAATAAGAAAATTATAGTAAAAATGTACAAAATTAGAGAACACATATCTTAAAGTAGTAAGCATATTAACGTGCACTTTGGTTTTTAACTAAATTGGATTTAAACTAAATTGGATTTATTATGCTTCATGCTGAACAGAGTGTCTCTATATCAAATGCGAAACCTAAAATGAAATTTTAAGAATTTTGTATAGTGCTGTCAAAATAATTAAAAAATTTTAAAAAATCTATGTTTAGTTTAATCTAGGGGAAAAGTTTTTTGAGTACTTTAACTTTTCTTAGTATTTTCTTAAAAGGAAAAGGAAAAAATAAACTTAGCTTTAAAGAAAAAGAAAATTCCATGGTTTTCTTAAAAGCATCGTATTATTATTGCGCATTATTCAGAGTTACATACAGCACTGCTATCTAGAAAAAGAAGCATTTAAACTCATCATACATGCATAATTTATTTTTAATACTTAGTGTTAATAAAGGGTGCTAAAATTTGTTTAATTTAAAAATTTGAGTTATAATTATTGAAAATTATATTATAACCATTTAATAAAGTAATTAACAAGGACTAAGCTTCACGTAAGCCTTGATTATTTCTGCTACTAACACTATTTTTCTACTACAAAAACAGATACTTTGCATATTTTTATATCTAAAACAGATACTTTGTATATTTCATTAAATATTAAGATTGAAAGATATAAAACTATTACATATGTTTGTTATTCTTTGGTATCTGAAATAATTAGATATATCTTTCAAACTTCCTAAAAATTACATAAAATTATTGGAATAATTAAAAAAAAAAGTATGGATAATGTTTTCTATCTTTTAAATGATTTTTAATTTTTTCATAAAAAATACATATATACATATATTTTTGCAGATATTTTTTCACAAAATATTCAATATACATATATCATATTTAGTTCAAAATAACTAGGCATCTTCAATAAAGAAAATAAGTAGTGTAATATGTATTGCAATAAACATGCGAGTTTGCATACGGTACTACAATAAGTAGCAAGCTTTGAAAATCTTCTTTGTCAGGTTTGTAAACCACCACAATACATCTCAGTTCGTATTGAAATTTGATGTTGGTCTGTAATAGAAAGTACTACTAACCCTGCTCATTGCATTCAAGTCTAGTGAAAGATCAATAAGATTTATCTGCTCAAGCACGCCAATTTTGGCGCAAAATCGTCCTTCGCCAACTGCGACGATTAGGGAAAAAAACTTTGGGATATCATAAAGAAGACACACAACATCCACCCATAATATTTAATCCATATAAAGGGTATTCAGTAATTATCATCCTTTATCTATATCATAGAATTCTTACGAAAACTGAAATTAAAAATCTGCGCCATTGAAGGCCGGGGATTAATACTTAAATGAGAAAAAGAATGAAAACGTAGTCAGAAACTGTGAATTAGACGGGATCAAAAACATCAAAACATGTTTGATTTTCTGGTGAAAATGAAAGGACGTGAAAAGCTATCTAAAGCAAACACATTTAGATTCCCCAAATCAAATTGATTTTAATTCTGTCATCATCATTAATTATTCAGCGAGTTATGCTGATATTTTCGTTTCCTGCTGAAATATTTATCTGTGGATCCTAGAGTATACATTTTTAGACTTGAAAGTGTTCTAAAAGTAAAGAACAGTTGTATATATTTACGAATAGATTGATAAACTTTAAACGTATGATAATTCAAGTTACAAAATCAGACACAAAAACGAATATTTGTTAATAAATATGGCAATTTTTCTGAGAAATCTAATGTTTTTACGCTTAAATTAAAGGGGTAACCACAATCTGGAAAATGTGATCTTTATAGTTAAGTCAGAAAAGTGGTTAAAAGTTCAAGATCCTTAATGTTTATTTCACTGTTCGCTTTCTTAGCCATATCTATGAAAGTATTTAAGAAAATCAAGACATTTTTAGAAACAATAGTAAAACTCACCTATTCCAGGGTAATTTCAAGCAGAATATATTTTTTTAGGATTTAATTTAATAGTTTTCAGAGATTTTTTTAATTGAAAAGTATACAAGTTTTTACCACATTTAAGCTATGTGGTAAACTTAGAGTTGACCCTCAAATTCTTACGATTGCAGCTTTTTTTAGAGATTGCATCTTACTTTAAGATTGAAAGTTATAACGTTATTCCTTTTTCTTGCATTCTGCACACCTCCTACAACTGTACAATCAATCTCAAATTTGGAAAAAAATAATTTTAATAAGCGTCTAAATTGCACTTTCAAAATCTCTAAAATTTAATAAATTCCGGATCACAATACGGTTAAAAACATCAACACTCAGAGCGCAAGGTTTATCAGAAATTGAAACGAGACAAAAAATCTGATATACCGTGATTTTTGCAGTAACTATTACCGTAAATCACTGAATCACCCTCAATAAATAAATGTTATTGTAAAAATTACGGTTTAATATTTTACAATAAGAATGGATTTAAACTTAAAATGGATTTTGCAAATGATACACTCAAATTGCCGGTACTTTATTCGGTAATTTAATGAAGAATTTTTTACGATGCATGGGCCTAAAGCAATTTAAATATCTAACTCATTTCAATGAGTACGATTTTTATGAAATATTAATTTGTTGTTCCATAGCGTTATATTGTGAATAAATATATAATTTTAGTACTTATGGTATGTAACGCTTAAACTATATATAAGCAAATCAAACTTTTAAACAATCATTATTCTTTAAAAATAAATGAAAAATACCACAATATGCATTTAGATTATTTTTAAAAAAAATTCCTTTTGTGTAGAATTATAGCACAGATTACAAGCAATCTATTTGTTTTCATATTATATTATTAATTTTGAGTTCCTGAAAGTTTTGAACAATAACATCAACAGCCGTTAGATACCATCCCACCCATTAGATGCCATAAGGAACTAGGAGTGTTAAAAAATGGCAAAAAAAATACCATGAGGCACTATAAGTGCGTAGAGGGTATTTTTTTATATTTTTATTTTTTTCCTATTTATTTTTTATTTATTTGTATTTTTTGAAAAATTGAATAGAACGGCGAAATATTTCCTCCTTTTGACGAAATTCATTTCCTTGAAAAAGTGACGATAGTTAATTTGTCACTTTGACAAAATCTTTACTCGGAGCATATACCAAGAAATAGTTTTGGCAAAAATGAAGAAAGTTTCATGAAATATGAGTATCCATTTTTTTACAGTGTGCCCTATTTTCTCTCTTGGTTAAAACTTTTAGGGTATTTATACAAAACTTATGCAATAATATCATTAGACAAAATAATAAATTACACTAAAATTTTTGCAACGAATTTTATTTAAATTTAATTGCTGTCATAGTTTTAAGTTCTGATCTATGTTATGCTCCCACTTTTTAAAACTGCTGTTATATTAATGAAATCCGAGCCTACGCTTTAATAATGGTTTATCAGTGTAAAAAAATGAATACTTCACGAAACCTTTTTCGTTTTTGCCAAAAGCGTTTCCTGGTATGTGCTCCGAATAAGCATTTTGTCAATGTGACGAAGTCACTTCCGTCACTTTTTCGAGGAATCCCATTTCGTCAAACGTAAGGAAATACTTCGTCATTCTAGTATTGATCGTTTAGTCTTCATTTAGTTTCATACTTCCAGCTCTGTCATTCTAGGCAACAATCACTCTTAATATAGTACAATGATGTTCCGAGTTGAGGAAACATTTTCTTTATATATTTGAGAGTTCGCGCTTCGTCACAAATCGAGGGATTTCGTGACGAAATGATTTTCAAAGTCAGTGAAATATAGCTCAAAGATTGTTGAATCGTCAAAAATTAGAGTTTTGTTTCTACGAATGCGGTTAAGACCGAAATGCATGGATGTAAATATCTAGAATAAGATAATTTAATAATTTTGAACAGCAAAGAAATTAATTCTTCTCAATCAAAACAACTTAATCAGCGCAACAGAGAAAGCCATACATTTCAAAGATTTTCTTCATTCCCAAATAAGAAAACTAATTTAACTCAAAATAAATATCGTGTTTGAAGAATTATTATTAGAATGCTATTGAACTAAATATTGCTACATTTTACGAACATTTACTCAGAGCCATTTGATATTTTTCATTGAAAATTTTCGCAATCAGAATATGTTGATAATTATGACTAAGTTTCATCAATAAATAGATTTTGAACTTGTTAAATGAAGATAAATTATTAAAATTAAGCTTGCCTGATTTACACTGCGAACTTGTTCCACTCAATTTTACCTACAAATTTTAACTTCTTTCAAAAAATTTTAAAACTTCCATAAAGTTTCTTTGCACTTGTTCTGTCACGTTTTGTTTTACTTGAAAAAAAGGTTTTAATTTTCAAAATCAATATCTATGAATTATTTTGTCAATATTAAAGAAGATTCAAATATCTAGATTTCGAAATTAATATCTCTGAATTATTTTGTCAATATTAAAGAAGATTAACTGTTTCTTTTTTACACGTTGAAAAAAAATTTATTCCGCAAAATTTCATAAATAGAAGAACATTCCATTTTAAATTCCTGATGTGAATAGAATCTATTTTTTCTTAAAAAACCAAACGAGTATTTATTGATCCATATGCTTTTCAGAATAAAATTTTTCAGACATTAACTTACTTCCCTTTTTATTGGTTAAAAGCATTTCTTTGCAATAACTTCCGGAAAAAAAATTTCCTTAAAATAACCTTTCTTATTTCACATATTTCTTATTTCTACAATTTATTTAGTACCGGGGTTTTGTGAGTTTGAGGCTGGTTCAAACATCTGTGAACGTGTTGAGTTGGATTGAAAGTATGGGACTCAGAGGAGCTGTTGAATAATTTTGACTGGAATAAGGGGCCCCTGAATAATCAGCTATTTTTAATTTTACGGAAATGATTTGATTACTACATTTCATTAGAAACTTTAAGCTTTTTAAGCAAGCTAAATATTACATGTTTCATTTTAAAAAACTTTCTTTTTTAATTTAGTTTACAAATATTCTTGAAAATTGAAGTTGTTTTTATAAATAATGGAATTACTTTAATTGATTCTTAACAGAGCTATTAATAAAATACATAACAGGAAGCAAGTTGTGGGTAGTTTTGTTTTATAATACAAAGATGAAGTGTCACTTTACATTACAATACTTTTCTCTTTTCTTTCTTCCATTTTTTAAGAACACCTCTGGACTTCAATATTTATTCGGAGTAGTCCAAATTTAGTCTCTAACCTTGCATTAGGCTGTGGTGCTGTTTCCCGGTGACGCTTTCTCACGTCATCAGTCAGATACATTATAAATGGTTCTGTTAAAATATTTCTTTCATAATGATAAAAATAAAAAAACACAATAAAATATGATAAATTTTTTTTCTTTGATCTTTTCAATTTAAAATTAATATTGGGTATCTAAGTACTTAGGCCTTGACCTCAAAGAACGGCCTATCATAATAATTGGCTTTCAAGAGATATCACTATTCTAGGACCAGGAACAGTCCGATCCTGTTAAAGTATGAAGAAAAATCCTCAAAACTATTTTCAATGAAAGCAATCATTCTTAAAGTCTAACTATTTCATTTTTATGTGTAGAAATTAATTTTTTCCTGCAAATTTTCATAAAAAAAACCGTTTTAAATGTCTGAAATGAATAGACCAACTTTTTTTTAACTGCACACGTATTTTATGATCCATGCGCTTTTCTAAATAAAAATTTTTATATACTAACTTTCTTCTATTTTTTTCATTGGTTAAAAGCATTTATTTAGAATAAAAGCTGCAAATAATGAACCCTTTTTTTTTTAATTTTTGTTTAAAAATACTGATTTACAAAGACAGAAACTTATTTGCACAATTTATTCAATACTAAAACAGTATGAGTTTAAAGCTGGTTTAAAATCTGTGAACGTCTAATGAAAAAACCCTGAAAATTTATTTCAAAGAAAACAATCAATAAAAGTAAACTTTAGTGTTTTGTTTTGCATGTTCAAATAAACTTTTTCCTGCACACTTTCATAAAAAGGACAAACATCTTATTCAAAATTGCTGGGGTGTATAGAATAGCGTTTTCTAGCACGCGCGTAATTATATCTATTGATCCATACGCTTTTCAGAGCAAATGTTTTCAGACATTAACTTACTTCTCTTTTTATTGGTTGAAGGCATTTATTTGTAATAAAATTTATTAAAAAAGAAATTTTTACTTTAAAATACCATCCTCTAAAGGCGGAATCTTATTTCCTAAATGTATTCGGTTAAAGAGACTTATGAGCTTGAAGCTGCCTTAAAATCTGTGAAAGTATAACGGAAAAAATAAATCCCATCTTCATTTCCATTCCACGCACGATGCTGCATTATTCCACGGTATCGAATGATTTTTTTTCCCCTTCCCTCGTTGCCCGGATGAGATGACGGAAGAAAGCAAGTGGAGACAGCATCCCGTCTTCCATGTCGATCACACGAAACCCAACTCGATTGAATTGCCTCCGTCATCGCCATCCATTCTCAATATTCCACCCAAGAAGAAGAAAAAAGAAAGAAAGAAAAAAAGATGCCCACCGCAGACACAATTTGTCGAAAAATACTGCTGCATTCTCGGCGCCTCTCTTCAAATCACACGTCGTTGAACAAAATCGCAATTCCCTACCCTATTCAATCATAAAGAATGAGAGTGTACCCGGGTAAGAGGGGAGTTTGAAAAGGGAATTTGAAACGAGAAAGAGGGTGTTTTTAAATAGGATACCTTACTAAAACTTCATCCGAAAGTGTGTTTTATTTTTTCCTTATCCCCGAAAAATACATGCTTTGATTGAAGCATTTTAAAAGGAAGAAGAATGAATTTATCTTCCAAACCTGGAGGTGAAGTGGGTGTTATTCTTTCACAGGAGATAAAAATCTTTTCGAAGAACTTCGGTGTGTTCTATAGAAGGTCCTTAAGCTGGGTTTTAGGAGAAAAAGTTTTTCTTAATCTTTTCTTAGCAAAAATCTATGGATTTGAAAGAGCAGATTTTAATTGAAATTTTTATATTTTTTGGGATGCGAAAAGTTTCTAGAAAACGATAGTTTAAATTTGTAAAATAAACAGTGAAATTTTACGCCTCTTTAAGATTTATCGTTGATATTTTAAAGCCTCAAAATAAAAAGGACTCAAACGCTTAAATAATTGAAATGATGCCTCGATCTTCTTCTTTTATTGAGTAATAATAACATATATTTTATTTAGACTCTCCTTTTTTCATTAACTTATATTCTAGTTTAAAGAAACCAGTGCCCTTTATTTAAAGTTTATAAATTATAAATATATATATATATACATCTATATATATATATATATATATAGATATAAATATAAACATACAATAAGGAGACGAAAAGAATTAAAGAAAAAAGAATTCACGTGGAAGATTAAAAAAACTATACTTTAATATCAGGTTTTAATAATATTTAACATTAAATAATATTAAATAGATGTTAGCAGTATGTAAATGGACGTGCTGATCTCGCTAATAGCTGTATTTGCTAACTTTTGCGTTTCATTTTATTTATTTTTTTTGAATTTTCATTTTAATTTGGATTTTTCTTGAAAATTCATTTTATTTTGCATTTTTTATATTTTATGTTTTTATATTTAATGTTTTTAATATTTTGTATTTTTTATATTTTGTATTTTTCATATTTTCGTGATATATTTCGCGACATATTTCGCGATATATATATATATATATATATATATATATATATATATATATATATATATATATATATATATATATATATATATATATATATATATATATATATATATATATATATATATATATATATATATATATATATATATATATATATATATATATATATATATATATATAAATTTTTGGTCCCCTTCTGATTCAGGTTAGCACCTTGCTTCAGTTTTATCAATTGCTAATAATTCAAATACTAAATTTAAATGTAAGGATAATAGATTTTATTCCTCTTCTTTGTGTTTACATATATATATCCGGAGATTTCCGGACTATGTTGAATTTTAACAAATATTTATTTTTGCGACAGTCATAATAAAATAATCAATGCACTCATGCATGGATACGTGAGATTGACCATACGCTCGTTATGATTTAATAACAAGAGTTAAAATGGGTGCATTTAATGAAAAGGTGCTATGCACTACACGATGTCACCATTTAACAATTTGAGTATCCATGTTCATTTTAAAAAATCGTGAACTTTCTTTTCCATTTGAGCATCTTGCAAAACATAATTTAAAATAAATGCGGTGCATGAAAAAGTTTTGGATATTTTTTTTTCAACCCCAAAAAGTTAAGCGCGAAAAGTATGTTAAAATCTAAAGTTAGAAGAAACACCTTTTAAAACAATATTCTTTTTAGAGCATTTTGTTTAAATAGAAGAAATCACGACACTTTTTGGTTGAAAGTTGAGAAAATTTTAAAATTTAAAATTAATATATTTTTTATAAACGAAAAAAAGATAAGTCTTCCTGATTTATAATATTAATAGACATCACTCTTGATGTATTGATTTGCATTATTTTGCTATTTTTATTAAAAATGTAATAAAAAGATTACGTTTACTAACACAATGAAAACTTCAATAGCTTAAAAACTTCGACAAATGAATTTTTTTCAAACTTAATTTATGAAAAAGGGATGTAACGTAGCAGGTTCCCTCGTGCTGTTCCTTGTCAAACACTAAATCTTCTACAAATGTGCTCCTCTCTAGACTTTTGTCCATTTGATTATGAAAATCTCTTTATCAACTATTGAGAACCAATATATATCGGAAATTTGGACACACGTATATACTGACTATTCTCTGATGAATGACGTGAAAGAAGCAGGCGCGGGAGTTTTCAATTATCTTTTTTTTCCTTTTACATCCCTGTTTGTGCTCATCTCTCTCATTTGACGGGAAATTGGAGCTGTTTATATTGCCCTGTAGCAAACGACTGATACGAAAATATGTTTTCAATCGAGTTGAGATTCTCTAAGATACTAAATCTGCTTTCCAAACTCTAACAAACAATAACGAGACTGCTAACTCGCGTACCTTCAACTGTTAAAAATATTCCGAAAGATCAGGTCAATTTTGTTATTTTGCAGAAGATTCCTTCGCTCTGTGGAACGAAATGGCTGCTTTTCTAACAAAGAAAGAAACGACAGTCATCGCGACTCTTCAGGCTTTTGTCTTTTCACTCGATTTTTTTTTTTTAATTTAAACGACTTAAAACTCCTCATGCACCACAAAGTATAGCATGAGGCTAACGAGTACAGTTGTTGTACTCGATTTTTCACTCGATTGAAGTATAAATAAAAAAAATGGAAATTCTCAAATGTATGCCTTTACACGGAGAACAAATAATTGGATATACACCTTCATATGGACGATCTGGTTCCAGACTGTCCTAGAATTGCAGGTGTTGCATTTTTTAGACTCTTTAGACTTTTGACCGGCAATGATTGTTTGCCTGTCTACTTGCTTTGTTTTAAATTTATAGACTCTTTTTTACATTATTTATACAACTCTGAACAAGTTTTCAAAACTGATAATCTGGACAATTGCAAAGCACTTACAAATTTAATGATCAGCCTCAAAAGTATTAGAGAGCTTCAGAAATAATTGATGAGCTCGAGAACTAATCATTATAGTCAAAGGTTAGCATTTGACAACATTTGGCAACAACAACTTAGTTCAAAAACACACCTCAGTAAAAATTTTTAAAAAAATACACTTTTTCCCCCTAAGCCTACTTTTCCTAGCTATAACAGAAAAAATTAAAATAAAACGAAGTATTGAAACATAAACTGCTACTTCTAAAATTGGTGAACTTTCTTGAAGCACTTCTGAGAGTTCGTATTTAAATGAATGAAAATAATACATTTATAATTTCAGATATTTCGAACTAAAATAATTCATAATACAATTGAATTTTATGTCTTCAAACAATTTAAATTCATAAACAATTTAAATTCATAAACAATTTAAATTCTTAACGTACATTTTCGAAATTAATAATAACATGACGAAAGCTTATTAAAATCACAAAAGAAATAATTTGAATAACAGTTATAACAAAACATCTAGAAAACATGCATTCTACTACACAATGAAAAATTTGTTTGCAAAATTATGCAATTAATTAGAATGCAATTTATTAGAATTATTCAATTTATTAGAATTTTAATTGTTTTCAAACAATTTAAATTTTTAAACAACGTACTTTTTCGAAATTACTAATAACATGACGAAAGCTTATTAAAATCACAAAAGAAATAATTTGAATAACAGTTATAACAAAACTTCTAGAAAACATGCATTCTACTACACAATGAAAAATTTGTTTGCAAAATTATGCAAACATTCAAAAAAACTTTCTGATTTATGGCTATATACCGTAATGCTTTAAAGATATATGACTTCATTTGCTTTATGCATGCTTGAAAAGTGTCATTTGGTACACTTTTCTTTCTTTGCTAATGACTTTCCTGGCATAACAGAAAAGAGAAAACTAAAGTTTGGACATTAGAATGAAACTTGCTCTTAACACGGCAGCCCATTAGACGTAGGAGGAGGCGCGTGATGCCTCCCCGTGACATAAAATCAATTTTTATGAGTTGTGTCTTGTCACTTTGAGTTTGTCGTGTTAGTATAAAACTGACAGTGGACTTGACTCAAAATATATTACATTGAAAGGAAAATACGTCGACAAATAAGGACACCTAGTAAGACAAATTATGAAAGGTACGCATGAAATGAGGGGAATTTTAAAAAGCTCTTTAAAGTAAAATTACGAGCAGATGTCGTTGGCACATACAAAATCTTGTTTTAGTATTTCTTTATGGTGATTTCAAAAATTAAGATGACAGAAGCAACAAAAATTCTATTAGTTACTATTTGTCTACTGTGTAATATATTTATATACTTGTGGTGGGCAAAAATTAGTTTAAAGTAACAACAAAATATTAAATAAATAATCTGAAGAAACTGAAATGGTAAGACATTACCCGATTAAAAACTTCTATCGCTTCAAAATGGGAAATAATATAAACAGGAAATAACAGTCGACTTTTTTCAAGCGCTCAAAAACAAGCACCCATTTTTAAAACTTGGCAGGTGTGAATGAGAAGAAAAAATGATTTTAAATATAAAGCGAAAAGTTGCCAACGAAAGCAAGTCACATCAGCTCATCTTGATGCCTGGGAATTTTGTTTTATTCATACAAATGCTGATTCCATTGTAAACGACATTAATTCCTTACCACCTCTTCATATCACGTGGAAAGGCATCTTACCCTGATTTGCCCCGTTCGGCCACTGTGGGTTTTCTTGTTCTGTTTTTAAAATTTTTTCTCTCTCGGCTACTGTGGTTTTTCTAACTTTGGTTAATTAAAAATCATTTTCTTTTAATGGTAATCAGTCTTCATCTTATTTTTGTTGGAAATAACGCTATTTAATGAAGTATAATATTTCATTGGTAATAACAGACATCGAATAAGTTGCTATTGATAGATTAAAAATAGAATCAAAAATAATTTCTGCCTTATTATGATGATCATTTTTTTTTAAATCACCGTCTTTGGGAGCAGAAAAACATACATTAAAAAACTTCACATAGCGTTTCTAGACCTAGGTTCATCTCTGCGTTAGGGATACATACATTAAAAAAACTTCACATAGCGTTTCTGGACCTAGGTTCATCTCAGCGTTAGGGGTTCGGGGAGTTCGAGGGTGGTTAAATAGGGTATATTTTATAAGTAAAAAAAGGAGTTTTTAAAACATCAACGAAGTAGGAGTTACTCTATTGTTTACGCTATTAGTAAATAGTGTAAACAATATTTTTAGTGCTCAAAATATTTTTTTCTACTTCAGTATTAATTCTAGAGAAAAATTTAATTTGTTTCAAAAATTGACAATTTAGGTCAAATTTCACAATCAAGTAATAATTTTCAAGTAAACAAATTTGGAACAAAGCATGTATGATTACTCATTTTATGTTAAATGTATCGATCTACATGTTTTATATTCCCGCTTTTTTAATACAGAACGTTGTTAATGAGAAAAAATTCTTATTTTTAGTTACGATTTTTCTCTTTGAAGAGTAAAAACTTAGCTTATTCATAGTGATACATTATCACGGCGACTAAAACAAAATAAAACCTCTGTCGGCATTTTTTTCCGTATTGGGCTTGTTATTTCTTAACTACTGAGAACTAATGTGACCTTGATTTACTACAGTGGATTAAATATCCTCATGTAAAAAATAAATAAAGAAAAAAAAACATGTTAAATTAGAAAATAAAATGAAACAGTATACTTGTCTTTAGCATTTTAACCTAAAAATAGGAAACATTCAACAGCGCTTCATTTACATTTTTTGAAGGTGCCTAAAAAAATCCAGCGACAAATAAAAAATAATTAATTTTTTCGGGTGAAAATACTTCCATACGATTTCTTTTTTATTTTGACAAAAAATTGCAGCAAAGCAGTGATAAAATGTGACTGTTTGCTTTTTTTTATCGATAAAGTGTAAGATATTCTTTGTTAATTTTTTATTTTATGCTTCTTCTCGAATTTTTCTTTACCGAAATATACTTGATTTAGTACAACGGGTGAAATGATCAAAATAAATAAAAATAAATAAATTTGTAAAAAATAAATACCATATTAAATTAGAAAATAAAACTATACAGCGACTATACTTGTCTTAATTATTTCAATTTAAATGTAAGAAGAATTAAATTACTTTATTTATATTTTCAAGGACACTCCATAGACAAAAGTTAGCAACGTGGAAAAGTTAGAAATTTTGGATGAAAATTGCACCACTGTCTCTTTTATTTAATCTGCAAATTGGGGATAGGCAGAAAAAAAATGTAATTTTACTTGATACCATGTAGCATTATGGTGATCATTAGCGAAATAAATGTTTAAATATAAAAAAATAGGTTAAAAAAATTACTTCTACTGACAAACCTACTCTCAAGATCTTCTTAATTGTATAAGTTAAGCATTGTAGTATTTCACAAAGCCATAATAAACTTTTAATGATACTTACAATATTTTTTTTCAGTTTTTATTAATTACTAAACTGCTTTGTGGAAAATAAATTATCTAACTACCATTTTCTCAGTTTCTATTATTTTACGTCGACTTGTAAATTTTTTCATAAAATATTATAAAGTTGAGTAGGGTAAACTAACCAGTGAAGGAACACTTAAGCTTCGCTTGCCTTTTAAAAAATCATATTAATTTCAAAATTCGTAATCTTAGTTAAATGACAGTGTCAACATATTTACTACTAATTGCAAATTACGTAAAAAAATTTTAGAGAACTTGCATAATATTGTTTTAAAGTTTTGGAGGTTCAAATAACAAGTAGTAAGAAGATCAAGTGAAGGAACAGCTCTTAGCAGTGAAGGAACACAAAACACTTAATTTTGGTTATTTTTTTCAATGCTCTTTATGAATTTATATGCCATACAGATATCTAAAAACAAGCCTATTCTTTAAATTATAACATACAAATACTTGGCAAATGCTAACTTTTTTTGTAATCATGAATTGTAAAGTAAAGTGTCAACATATTAACACATACTGTTCATTCACTGGGAAATCTATACCCAGTAAAGGAACATGCCTGCTCCTTCACTGGTTAGAAGTTGTTTTTTGTATTTTTAACATGCTTTTGATGCAAAACATCACTAAAGGTATAAGAAAATTAAAGTTTTTCTTTCATTTTCATTAACTTAGAAAAAACCCAGTGAAGGAACACTTGTTCCTTCACTGGTTCTTCATCGTTTGGTGATCCAGTGAATAAACACCCTCATATCTCAGTACTTTATTACGCTATGATGCTTAAAAAAAATAAAACGTAACTTAAATAACTATATTTTGAATTCTTATTTTCACAGTGAGAAAAATAAAACTATTACATGCAATTAATTCCACTTCAAACATAAAAATACAAACACTCACCTTATAATTTTTTCAAAGAAGCAAGGTGTTGCAGAGATAATAACAAATTTAAAAATTTTTCGAGAGAAGTCTATGTGACCAGGTAATCCAAAACATTGCTAGATGACTTCCTACTGTTTGGCAGTGAGCTATTTTTACTCATCAATCTAAAGAAAAACTTTCAAATTCTTATTTTTAATCAATATATATGAAATGTTTCTTCACTGGGTAGTGTTCCTTCACTGGTTGGTTCACCCTGCTTGAGTATTAAATACGTGATAAAAACATCAAATATTTAAAGAAACTTATAAACTGAACAATACTATTTTTAGATATTTTGGTAAGTGTATAACTAAGATTCTGAAACTAGATGATTTACTCATCAACCACAATAAAAGTCAAAAATATTGTTTGAACTATTAATAAAACATCTTCAAAAATAAGATTTTTGAAGAAAATTTAAAATGCTTGTTTTTTTATACTGAGCACGTGCGTAATAAATACTCGTATATATTTAAATGTACTGAGCATATTTCATTCAAACTGTAATAAAAAAATCCACTTTGATACAGTTTCTTCAGGGAAAAAAAAACTCCTCCAAAATTTTCTTTCTCCGAAATTTCTTTCTCTTTACCTCTTAAAAGAAGCAGCCAACTAATGATTTATAGCACCAATAATTCTTGATATTTCTCCCAAGAGAAAAATAACTTTTAATCTTTATAAAAGAAAAATAATAGGATGCCATTCTCATTCACGTATTCACATGTCAATCAGTAGAAATTTTTTACTTTTATTTTATTTCTCTAAACAATGTACACTAAAGTTATCTGTACTAAATATTCCCCCATCAATTTTTACAATTTTTGCAATCAATTTGTACAGTTTTATATGTAAAGATTGATATTTTTAAATTAGTGATATATAATTTAAAATAATTTTGAATGCTAAGTATTTTTTTTTAAATTTTTCAATTTAAAAATATGTAATCTTAGTATAAAAATAGCTATAATTAAGATATGCAATTTTCCTTGATACAATGTCAATTATCTCAAATTACTGTTAGTCAAGGTACACATACAAATAGAGCACAGTTTTTTTCACTTAATACAAATACTAAACAAAATACCTATATATTATGTGATTAAAAGTTTTAACTTTTCAGAGATTTTCCTCGCATAAAAAGAATAAAATTCTTAAAAAATTTTCATAAGAAGGTTTGTACGTCTTTTATTGAATAATTTGCTTTCAAACTAACCAAAATTTAATATAGGAAATCTTTCGCGTGAACCGATATACATACTTTCTTTTTACAATATAAGTACATGTAGTATTTTGTCATTACAAACTTAAAATGGATTACGTAATAACTAATTTTTAATAAAAATTTTTGTAATGTTTTTCCTCTCGTAACTAAGGCATGTGCAAACTCTGTGAATATTTATGATCTACTCTAGTGAATATTCTTTTATTCCAAGTAAATTCATTGATTCTTCTGAAAATTTAATGAGGCAATTGCCTTAAAACATAAAACAAATTTCGAAATTAATTAGCATAATTCACATTTCGAATTTCCTTCATGAATGTTTAATAGATATGTTTGGAGGTAACATATTTTTTTACGCATCTGAAACGAAAATAAAATATAGTTAGTTTTTAGTCACATATAACGAAAAGAATATCAAATCTAAAATTGAAAAATAAGTCGCAAACTTAATCTTAAAAATGAACAAACTAATATGATATTCTTTTACGTTTGAGGACTTTTGATTAGACATTAAGTTTAATGTATTACACATATATTAATTTCGTATAAGAATGAAGTATACATAGAAAATAAAATAAAAATTCATGAATGCGAAAGAATTTTGCTTATAAAATTTTCGTCACATGCAAAAAGAACATTTTTGCGCATTCTTTAGCTTTGTAGCTTTAATTATTTATTTATTTTAATCTTTAAAACTTCCCAGCACCCATACTTAAGACCTTACACTCTTCACAAATATATCTTTGTGACACATATTCATAACTCAAAATGCTTGTTACTATTCTTCTTAAAGATTTAGTTTACAATAAGCTTTTGCAACCTCTTTATCTGTTAGATTACTTTTTCCTTAATGAAGATTTAAGCAAATTGCACATGCATATTTGCACATTCTTTAGCTTTATTTATTTATTTTAGTTTTTAAAACTCCCCGGTACCCATTCTTGAGACCATATACTCTTCACAAACATATCTTTGTGACACATATTCATAGTTCAAAATACCTGTTACTATTCCTCGTAAAGTTCTAGTTTACTATAAGCTTTTAAAACTTCTTTATCTATTAGATTACTTTTCTCTTATTGAAGTATTTTAGCAAATTTCAATTATTTTAGGCATCTGCTCAAAACCTTAAGATATTAGTTTCAAATGGAAATTAAAAATTTTCCAACAAACGTAAATTTTTTTTGGATTATTAGTTAATATTTTCAATTAAAATTCCGTCTTTTCTAGTACATTTTCGTATATTCTGCTTTAAATGTACTTTAAAATCTGTGTTGTGATACGTATCCAACTTTGGTGCTAAAATGCTCCAAAAACTATGTAAGTGAATACTTTATTTTAAGTTAATACCGAATCGCGAGTTCATATACAATTTTAAAGAGCACAGTTTCTAAATGTCATCTTATGACAAATCTTACATAAAGATCGATTCTATTTATTCCATTCATAAATTGCTTCCGCCAAATTTGGCGTGCGTTTGTAAGCCGTCAGGTGGCAAAGGTAAATTTTTTTACAAATTGAAGGCGAAAATTTACCTCGTTCACTGCTGAACGTTTTGCTAAATCAACGCTTCAGTTTTTTTAAGCCTAGTTTGAATTCATAATAATATACACTCTCTTGGCTTTGTGCATGTTTGCTTGAAAAACTAATTTTATTGTAAAAAGTATTTTACATATACATCCTAAATTAATGATTCTTTATCTTAGGAATAATTTTACGGAATCGTCCTTACTGAATCTATTGAATATCTATCATATCTTACAGTAATTATAAATTTTAATACTTCTCCGGGATAAAACTGGTGGCAGGGACTTTACATCATGTTATTTACTGTATCAATTCGGTGTAAAGTAGATAACACCAGTTTTAGTGTTTAGATATTCTAAACTTTTTTATAGTCTGAGGAGAAAGACTTTAAAAACAAATAAAACCATTTCTTTTCCTTACCGATAAGGTTTAATGAAAAATCTCTTCAGATAAACAATTTGGAAAACTATAAAAAAAGATATACTAAAATTGCAAATCGAAATAGAATTTTTTAGAATTGGATCAAAAAACCTTTTTTTTTAATAGCTTTTTAGCCTTCAAGGCGATAAAAAGTTGTCACTGTGGTCAGATATTCAATAAAAGAATTCTTCGTCTAATGGAAAAATATGTAGGTCTCCCGAAACATGCCCAAGATTTCGTGTTTTTTTTTTTTTTTTGGTCAAAAGTGTATATTTAAAATTTTAGAAGCATAAATGCATTACAAATTATAGTTTGCAAATAACGTTTAGATTCTAAAATATCATTAAAAAATTAAAAAATTACAAGTGAATAGTAAAAGCTAGGTCTCTGGAATCCACATGAAAACCTTAATTTTCATTTTCAAACACATATGTTTTCATTTTCCTGATTAAACTTTAGATTTGTTTTAAGCTTAAATTCTTGATTAGGTTTGGATTTTCATCTGTATTTTTGATGGTACAACTCATATATAATTTTTTTAAGATTTTTGATCTTGAAAAACAAACTTTTTATGACATTTATGCTTTAAAAAAAGACTAAAGTTGACGTTAGTTGGAGTCAAAAATCTCAAAAGACTAACGTTTTTTGACTCGGATATTTTTTAATTTAAATTTTTACCATTACATTCCATTTTACTGATCCATTTCATGTTACGAAACAAACAAACGGTGTACCATAATTTTTTAAGGTAATAATTACCGCGGAATCACTGAATCACTCTAATTAAATAAATACTACTGAAAAAATTACTATATAATATTCACGATAAAGTGGATAGTACGGATGATGCACCTAAAATACCAGTACTTTATGCGGTAATTTGATCCTGTATTTCTTACAGTGCATTTTCTTAAATCCCTTAACGTATTTTCTTAAATTAGTCTTTTTTGAAAAGACTTTAAAAGTCAACAATTATTTTTACAAGATTGTCTATAAATTTAAAATAATGGTAGTAAATTGTCGTTGAATGTATTTTAATTTTCTAAAAACCAATTTATCGTTAAACGTTCTGAGTGAGAAGATATCACCTGAAAACTTAAATCAGTAATATAATCATCACTCCCGACCTCGAAGTCTGAAACTTTGCCCCATAATGATTATGCTTAGCGTTTGAAATAGTAAAGAAAATTAAGTACAAAGTCTCTTGCTATCGTCGTTAAATTTCATTTGAAAAATAAAAGGGTATATTTTTTTTCTATTTTCTTAAACACGCATTTTGACCTGTGTCCATTTTATTAAACATGTATTTCAAACTATGTTCAAAAGAGCTATGCTCATCGACGGGATATTAGAGGACGAGGAACAATATATGATATGTAACTTTTTTTTGCTATACAATCTTGCTTCGCTTATTTCTTTTCTTAACGATAAGATTTATAGACTTGCATAACCTTTGTCCTATATTTTTGTAAAAATATATGGTATTTACCATGTTTTTGCTACAGTTGTCTTTTAGTTTGCGATTAAGAAGAAAGCAAGCATTTTTCTCCAGAAGACAATTTATTATGGATCGAGAGAAAACATTTGAAAAAGGTCATACTTTTTTGAGTGAATTTGACAAAAAAAATTTATTACATAACGCAAGTAATTTCTTTTATGTTAAAGAAAAAATATGTAGTTTGAAAGAATATTTAATGATTTACTTAGCTCTCAAAGTATATAAATACTATAATATTAGAAATGCAACCTGTAGGAAAAATATAATGCTTTGAGTTTTTTCATTTAGATAGGTTTTTTCATTAGATTTAACTGTTTTTGAAAACGAAGGTCTAGAACGAAAGTTAAACGCAATCACACTTTTAGCCCTTAAACAGTTGAACTTAGCCTCAGTGACAAGTATGATTGTTTTCTTGTAAAGAAGTTCACTATATTTTCTTTTATTTCGTTAAAAAATAAGTCGCAAACACGGTTACAAAATTTAATCCCTTTCACACTTTAAACCATTAAATTGTTAAACTCAGTAAGTGGATGGTAGAATTGCCTTCTTGCAAAATAAATAACTGTGCTTTATTTTGTTACGTAATACATCACAAACTCGTTTACAAAATTTAATCGGTGCTACACTTTTAACCCTTAAAACACAGAATTTGACATCGATGAAGGGTAGGATCACTTCCTTGCAAAACAAACAACTAAACTTCCTTTTATCATAAGACAAAAACTCGTTCACAAACTTTTGTCAGAGTCACACACACGTTTAACTCTTAAATCATTGAACTAGACTTCAATGCAAGGTAGAGTTGCTTCTTTTAAAATCAAGCCATCATTCCCCATTTTATTATTTAATATGACACAAGCTCGTTAACGAAGCTTGATTATAGTAAGGCTTTAAGAACTTAAGCACTTAAACTTGACTTTAAGGCAAAGTAGGGTTGTTTTCATGGAAAACACTCTCTCCGGAATTTTCTCATGTTAATCAATTAAATCAAACGTCCATAGAGAAATTGTCTCGGGAATTTGAAAATAGTTCGACGATTTATTGAGCTGTTTGAGAAACAAAAAAATTAAAAACTAAAAAAAAAAACTGCGTCATGTAACATTTATATCATTCTCTATAGTAACAATATACTTTATAGATTTTATAGACTTTTATTGCCTTTTTAAAATATTTAGACTTTTTTTGATACTATCCGAAATTGGACTTATTTTTTAAAACATTTGCAAAATATATGATTATGATTTAAATTCTTTGATAGATTAAATCGATAACATATTTAATAATTCCATAACTCTTATATTTAATATTACTTTAACTTACAAATGTATTTTTTTGAGTACCATAAGAAATATTTTAATTTCAAAAAAATACCGTGGATTTATTTTAGCGATACCGGGGTTATTTTGTCAAGTGTTTTTCTTGATTAAATTTATATATACCAAAATCTCTAATATTACGCCAATAATTAAAAAGAACATAAGATATAACAAAATATTTTGCGCATGTACTCTCATTTGATACTTAATAAATTTGTGAATATAATACTAAATTTGGATACTTCAATATTTTTTTAATTTCAAGTTATGTAAAGTAAACACGGTAGAATTGACATACATTATCGGTTTCATATTTAACTATTCATAATGTCTTATAAGTATACACTTGCAGCATATTATCAAGCAAAACTGCATGTTGTTTTTATCTATCTGCAATTTCCAATAAAATCAAGGAAAAAACGCATTGAGAATCTTCAACACATTGAAGTATCATAGTTTTTTTATCCCAAAAATAGTTTTACTACAAGATCGATTTTGTATCAAATCATTCAATTTTCATCATTCATTTTTTTGTATCAAATTAATAATTTGACATTCAAATACATAGGAAAAAAATTGAATTCCTTATGCTCTCCTCCCGTATGCTTGCTATTTGTTTCCAATTTTACCTTTAGTGTGTTTTTTTGTACTTACATTTTATCTGTACAAAAAAAAATTATAACAAAATAGTGGTTATATTTGATAACAAAATGGTGTCGAAGAACGAGGTTAAGTATAAGGTATTGTTCTATTTCAATGATATTAACAGATAACTATGTCAAAAAGAAAAAAGAGAAGTGGAAAAAAGGAAAATAGAAAAGTTCTCAATAAAGAAGAAAAATACAGTAATATGATTGTCATAAAATATGTTAGCGTACTGAATTAAACTAAACTTCAATTATTAATTTAAGTTAAGATTCATTATTTTCCATAAATAAATAAATATTTTTTTAAGACTTCTTCTTTCTCGTAGTAATATAAACTTCCTAAAACATTTAGATTTAGTTGAATAGGATTTAACATACATAGGTATAGGGTTTAATTTCTCTTTTAATTCACAAAAAAAATTATTGCTCTTTTAATTTCCATACTTCATACTTTTTAAACCTTATAACCCGATATCCATAGTTCAAATTATCCGAAAACATGGCACAACTCATACAAATTTAATGGCTAATTTTTCTAAATTGGGTTAAATTTGTTCTTATTATGGTTCAAAATATTGTTTATTGGATTCAAAGTTTAATTAATGATAGTTAATAACTCAGAAAACTGTTCACATTTTACATTATTTTAAAATTAAAATAAGCAATGTGATAAGAATATGAAAGTATATCACTTACATTTGAAGAATTTAAAGTGAGAGTAAATGTCTGTTTCTCAACTCTCCATTCGACTCTTGAATTATTTTTATTTCGAACACACTCTGGAAGAGAATCCACTGCTGTAGATACAGTCTCCAAACTTACGTAAACCAAAATTAAAATCCACAAGAGCTTTAAGCTCTCCATTGCTTAGAACAAATGAAACGGTAAATGAAATCGTCTGCGTTTAAAGTTTTCAATATAAAATCGTCCGTAAGTAAAAACACAATTTTTAGCAAACGATTAATTTTCAGTATTTTGCATTTGAAAATATTTATAAACTTTTCTCAGTTCTTAAAAAGAATTGAATATCGTTTCAAGTAGAATTTTTTTAATGAATTTAATCCGTAGAAATGTTTAAAATTTTAAATCATATTCTTCATTTTTCTTTATTCAGAATATTTAAAAAAAGCATTTATTTGTTATTTTCAATGATAAATTCATTAGAATTTTAACTTGATCTTTCCAACATCACAAAACTTTTGATGCAGTTATCGATGAACTGAATCAAACGAAATCCTGCAGTTGCAACACAAAACAAGCCTCGCCAGAAGTGCTTATCGGAACAGGATTTGCGACCGTGTTTCCCGCTCAAAATCCGGGCTAGAAATGATTTCTCACCCAGCCATCCTTCGAAAGGGAACACCAGGAAAAGCTCTTACTCTCCCACTTTCTCCTGCTTCTCCGGTTTTGGGGTTTTCCGGTACAGGGAAATAAATTCAAAGAACGCTGCCTGGAAATAAAAAAAGTTTATGGTCTGAAAAAGAGAAGAAAAAAATTTAAAACACAAAAACTCAAGGAATAAAAGAACTTAATTACCATAAAGTATTTTTAATGAAAAAACAGTCACATAAATTGTTTCACCCTTAGATTTAGAGATATGTCTCATTACACTGACTCTCTTACATACAATTTTACATTCTCTTACATACAATTATATACAGTTTTATTTTTAAAAAAAACTTTAAACTACTTGATATTATTAATACAATTTTTAAAAATCTTTACACTAAATCATTTTAACTAAATTAAATCATTATGTTAGCTACATGTAATAGAATTTATAATTAAAGTAGAAAATACTGTGCTTTTATTTACTTTTGTGGTAATTATGATAAAAATAAAATTAATTACGTCTCCATAAACCCTTAAATTTAAGGATTTTTAAAAAATAGTTACAAAACAAATTCTGAAACGATTTTTAAAAAAAGCAAACTGAAGAAATAAATGAAATCTCCTTCAAATCTAATATGAATGAGGTCTAAAACGATCATGAAAATAATGTTTCTTCACAAACGAAAAAATTCCAAAAGAGAATATTTTAACTGTTAGGAAAAAGAAAAAACTTGCTTAAATGATACTAAATATGTATTATAACATTAAATTAAATATTTCGAATCACTAACATTAAATTATAATAATGAACTAAATTTCAAGTTCATAGTTATAATGTTTTCTATTACTTACACAAAATGTTTACAAATCTCTGATAAGAATTTTAAAAAAATTTAAACTTCTGAAACTGTTGTTTCTATTTAAAAAAGAATATTAATATTAATGTAATTCAATATTAAAAGGTTTTCTACAAGAAACTACGGATTTTGAAAAATATTTCTACAATACCCCTATTTATTATGTTTAAACGGATCTGCGTAATAAATGAATGAACAATAAACACAAAAGAAATTTCGATTTACTACTCTTGCTTCACATTTCTAGTTAACAGATCTTGTTTTTATAGCTGCAATTAGTCATTAGATGTCCAGTGTGTTTTTAGTCTATTTATGTGATAGAATAATGTGACAATGATACATCCGAGGTTTCAAAAGAAGGCATCTGAAACATTGTATAAACTTTGTACTAGAGTTAAGTACTATGATAACGTGCAACCAACACGTATGGAGTTAAATTTACATCATTATTATAACAGATGATAAAGAGCCAAAGTAGTTACTCTTACACTACACTGTTAGAATTTCCATCCTAAAATTATAACAAAATAACCAGCAACAGTCGGGCCATCCAATTCACTGTAAAGTTTAGGGTAAAGAACATTTTTTACTTTTACGGTTTTGAAACCGTTTACAACTAATATAGTTTCAAAACCATGAATACTGAAATATATTTTTTTATAATTATCTGCAACTAGAATTGTTTAAAAACCGTGAAAAAGAAATATAAGCAAAGCTTTTCCTAAGGTATAGGGTACTGGAGAGTACAGAATTCCAACTGGGGAATACAAGACACTAGAAACTTTTCAGGTGTTGAAGGGAGGGGAGAAAATATTGTGATGTCAACACTGGAACTCGAACCCCAGTTCTGTCGGTTATGAGATTAACAGACTATCCCTCTCGGTTATAATATGTACGCAGTTTCAAGGAAGTAGGTAGCGTTATTAAAAGTGTCTAGTTGGTACGATTCCGGTTGTTTAACCGTATTAGGTGAAAGCTGTTAATAAATAGTTTTTCTCACAGTTCCCAGTTTAATAATCATCTTATTTACGGTCATTTTACTGTATCATTTGAATATGGTTAAATAACAAATTAATAAATAGTTACTCAATCATTTTTTCCGAGAAATTTCTAACGGGTAGTAATAAAATTAAAACATTCTTCTATGAACTCATTTTTCAAACTTCAAGAAATCAACAAGAAGATTTGCTTCAAGAATGCATTTTAAATTGTTTAAAGCATTAATTATGTAATGACTTAAGTCCTATATCGACGCATGATTCCGTAACCAAAATTAAATGCTTTGCTCTTAACAATTAGCTTTATGTTAAGAAAATCCAGTGTTGAGTGAATGAAGAGGTTATTTAAACAGCGGAAGAGTTAATCACTACGAAAAAAGTGAAAACTTATCAGAAAAAACTATAAACTAATAAAAGGAAGTAAGAATTTTCTGGAATAATTTAAATAATAAGAATGATTTCATTTTACGTACATTTCATACAAAAAATCCTTTTTATTGAGGTGGAATTCGAAGAGATTGCAATATTATTATCTCAATAAGCTAAGCTCAATTGAAGGAACATGAAAAAATGCTGCAATTTAAATGCTTTAGATCTAATTGAAGCGATTATAGTTTCAATTATTTTAAGCTGTAAAACACCTAGCATTGCAAACTTTTTATTTAACCGTTTATTGCTGTCTTTCACCAATCTATGTAAAATGCACAAAAAAAATTGCTCCCTGCATGACTTTTGATCTAATGTTCAGATTTTTACTTACTGGGACTCAATCTTAATGGTTTGGGGTAGTGAACTTAAATATTTAAATTAATTAGTGCAGACGATATTTTATGCTGTGAAATCAGATACAAAAACGTTCTTTCTATACAAAAACATAGTTTTTTTCAACGGATTTGCATATCTTACCTTCTAAATACAGAAGGTAGTCGCAATCTGAGAAGTGTGTCAGAAGTGCTTAGTCAGGAGAGGCCCTGATTTTGGCAATTAATGTCAATTTTACTTTTAGCTATATCTAGATTATTTCACTATATCTTGAGAATTTTCAAGCGATTTGAAACATTTTTGTGCAAAATTATAAAATTTGCTAATGTGAAAAGAATTTCATGCAAAAAATAAATTTTAATAATTATTTTGCAAAATTTTATTATTATATTTTTAAATAGTTGAAAAATTTTTAAATTGTAAGATATACAAGTCTTTAACATCAATTTAAAATGTAATTTTGCATAGAAAAAAAGCAAAATTTGAGTAGTTCCGGAGAAACTGAACTCAAATATTTAAAATTCAATATAGGAAAAAGAGGCACGCTTGAAGGATTTTTTTGAAAAACTGATATTTTATACAATTAAAATTTATATAAATATTTTAATTAATTTTCTTATAAATTATTTTAAGTAATATTATTAATATTAATTAAAATTTTGTGCTTTACAAATGCTTATAAGTTTTCGTATCTTATGAATCCATAACAGAAAATCTTCTAACCAGGGAAACTAGGGAAGTGTGACTCGCCAATTTTGAAATAAACTAGTGGGATGTATGCTTTATGAGGAATAATTTTAGGGGGCAACATTCGTTTCGGCCCATAGAAGGTCCTGTGAGAGATAAAAAATAATTCTATAGAAAAATCGGTATTTTATTACTTCAATGCAGACTATTAGTTATTGTAATTGTCTCATACTCCTATTAATTTGTAATTAATTGGTTAATTGATTAATTTGCTAACTAATAAATTAACTAGCAAATTAAGCAATTAATTAATAATTAATTATTAATTAATTAATTGATTTGCAATTACATACTCCAATTAATTTGGAAAATTTTTTGAAAAAAAAAATTTAAAAATTTGATGTCAATTTTTTTTAAAATTAACCTAACAAGTTCTTCTGAAAAACTACAGATATATAAAATTTTCGAAATCAATTTTGGCAATAAATATGCATTATATAGTACATGAAAGTACCTCAAAATTAATTGGAGTATGAGATAATTACAATAACTAATAATCTGCATTGAAGTAATAAAATACCGATTTTTCTATATATTGAATTATTTTTTCTCTCACAGGACCTTTTATGGGCCGAAACGAATATTGCCCCCTAAAACTATTCCTCATAAAGCATACATCCCACTAGTTTATTTCAAAATTGGTGAGTCACACTTCCCCAGTTTCCCTGGTTAGAAAATAAAAAAAGTTATAAAGCGATTAAAAATTTGGAAATATTTAATCAAAGCTGCTCATCGGTAAGACACCTTTGAACAATTTAATAAATAATCACTAAATTACTATGCTAATTATTCTCTTAAAGGCTTGTAAAATTCGCTCTAGGATGTTCTTTCCCCGCTTCTTTCATCAGAGTCAGTATTATTTTATTATGTATATATTTCTAAATATGCATTTTTGTATCAAATTTCTTAAGGAAATGTCATCTTTTAATTGTTACTGTAATTTCACATTCTATTCAGTATTTGTTCTTGAAGCGACAATTTACATATTATTTACTTTACTTTTACTTTAATTTTATTTTACTATTTTATTAATTCTCCAATTTAGAAATACTAAACTAAAGGAAGACATAGTTCAATGATTTGTTCCGGTATAAAATCCCCAAATAATTATTATGCCAATCCCTTAGCAAAAATTATAAAATGCTTGTTTATTTTGTTCCGAGAAACATATAATGCACATTAAAGATTAACTTTAAGTAAATAAAACAAGTCTATTACATTTGTTTTGAAACAAAATAGTAGTGATTATTAAAATCAAACTTACTTTTACGCTTGATATTTCTAACGTTGTGAAAATTTATGTGAAATAGAAAACTATAGTTCTTTCAACTAGTTCTGTAAATTAATATTTGCCAAATAGAATACAATATTTTTCTCGCATTTTATCTAGCAGTTTTCATAATAAATTATAAACATTTTCTTTTTCTTTTGAGCAATCTTGAGACCTTTCGTATTTTCCTGGCATTGATAAAATATAAAATTACCTCCTTGTATAACAATAGCAAATAGTGAAACATTTCTATTTTCAATAAAAATTGTTATAAAGTCATACAATAAAATATTTTAATTTCAAGTTTATTATAGAAAATGCAATTTGAATTCTTGTTTCGAAAATATTTGATTTCTTGAAATCATTTTTCAGGTGAACAGAAAATATTTTATTCGCCTTTTTAAACTCTTTTTAATTTAAAGGACTTTAAAGGTACAACTATATTAACTTATTATAAATAGGATGCATTGTTGTTTTTTCCCACCAATTTACCTTTTGCTTTTTTCAAAAATATGATGAGTTTATCTAGAAAAAAAATTATACTGCTAATTGATCAATTGATTAAATAGCTAAACACTTACACTTAGTAGAGTTTAAAGAGGTAACTGAAAGTATTTGGGAGCTGTTAAAAAATTTTGGGATAAAATGGTTAAACAATAATTTATTTAATTGCTATTTTGCTATATTAAAAAAACAGTCAAATAACCATAAATAAGATAGTAACCAAATTGTCAGATGTGAAAAAAAACAGCTTATTAACTGTTTTCATCTAATACGGTTAAACAACCAGAATTTTATCGTATTATCTAAGCCCACCTAATGAAACCATTTAGTTCCTTACAATAGCGTAAGTACTATAGCAGAGAGGGCTAATCTGTCAGTCTCATGACCGACAGAATTGTGGCTCGAGATGAATTGTGGATTAACTGTTTTCATCTAATACGGTAAAGCAACCAGAATTTCATCACACCAACTAAGCCCACCTAATGAAACCACTTAGTTCCTTGCAACAGTGAACTTATTATAACCAAAAGGCTAATCTGTCAAGCTCATGACCATCAGAACTGTGTTATAATATTTCCTCCATTCCCTTCAACACTAGAAGATTTTGCAGTGTCCTGCACTCCCTAATTTAGATCTTGCATTCCCCAATGCCCTATCTCTAATGCTCAGTCAAATTTCGTTTTTACTGTTTTGAAACATTCTAGTTGTAAATGGTTGAAAAACCATATAGTTTTTGAATTCATGGTTTTTAAACCATACTAGTTGCAAATGGTTTCAAAACCATAAAGATAAAACTGTCCTTTACCGTAAAAGTTACGGTTAATAGGATAGACAGGCTGCTGCCAGTTATTTTATCCTTATTTTAGAAGAAAATTGTAGCACTGTGAGTGAATTTTAAACGTCAATTTTCTACGTTTATTCATAATTTTAGTAATCAATTTTGTGATTTTAAATCATGTTAAATATAATTTCAAACGATTCTTTCATTGCTGGTTTGCTTCATTGATTAAATTTGATTGAATTTTATTTCCTCTCATATTTCTTTACACTATAAAAATTGTTCTTAAAACTGTAAAAAATTATTTCTTAAAATTGAAACAAAATGTGTCTAAATAGCTCGTTCTTATTACTACACACGCAAACCCTATTATTGAGTACAGATACAGGCTAAAAATGATCAATTATGAATATATAGTCGATAATACATGCAAACAGTATAAAAATTCTGGTAAAATTATCATAGTGTATGGTACTGACAGTTTTTGAGAAAAATCCAAAATTCTGATTAATAAAATTATTACATACGGTATACCATTCATTTGGTAATTTTTCCTTTCATACGGTAACGGGTTACTGTAAATTCTGATTTTCAAAAATATCGTTCTTATTACCACACGTTATTGAAAATACAAACTGAAAAATAAATTTAAACGAATTAATACTTTGATGCTTTACTTCTCTAAGGTATCATGATAAAATTACCACATTTACCAAATCTTATCACGCATTATGAAAACCATATTTTATTGTTAATTTTATGAGAATGCTTCGATAAGAATAACCGAACATTTTGTCGCTTCTATAGAGCCAGAAACGCGGTAAATTTTATCATATTATGATATATTTGAACAGTTTTCTCAGAGTTCTTTAAGGAACACCATAGAAAACTCTGAATATTTTTGTAGCAAATTAGAGGTTAAAGGTAAACAAATTATAACGAAATTTAAAAATAAACAACATGACATCTTTGGTTTCTACTTTTACTTAATTTCTTAATTTCCTGTAATGAAAAGATAAAAAAAAACTTTTGACATTTTACTGTTACAAATAAATATTTTAAAGAGATATTTAAATATTTTACTGTTACAAATATTATTCATCTGTTTTAGCCCATTGTTACTATCTTATAAACAAACATAAGCCAAATATTAAATTCTTTCCTATAATAAACTTGAATTTGCCAATTTTCAATAACTATCTTTATTTTTACATTTTCCTTTTAAAACTTAAATTTTCAACAATGAAACAACTTTAGACAGATAATTGTTACATAAATCTCTACAAATACAACAAATTAAATTAAAATATAAGTTAAAAATTTCTTTTAGAGTAAGATCTATGATGAATTTTCCTATAACTGTACATAAACTGATAACCATTGCAATAAGATTCTTTTTTTACACGATTCTATTTGATAAAAACGATTATCCAATAAATATCTTGCCCATTGTTGCATATCAAGGAATATACATGATGAATGTCTTTAATCGATTAGATCAAATGCTTTGATGTTTGCGACATGACATCTCTCGAGCTTTTCTCCTAAAACTTACTGAATATATGATACTGGCCGACTAAGATGAAATATAGACATATCTTTGCGTCATTAGATGATATTAATCAAAGATCACTATTATTGTGGAGAAATTAATTCTGTTCATTGTTGGGATATCTCTCATATTAATGGCATATGCCTCATTAACTCATTAGTTTTAATAAGGTACAATGGTGTACAAATACAATATCTTTCCTGTTCTTAAATATTTTAAAGAATTTTTCTCTTCTCAAATATTTTAAAGATTTATTTTTATTCAATTACGACAATTTTATTTCGATTAATTATTTCAAAAAATCGTTAATTATATAAGACTATTTATTTATTTCATTTTGATATTTTTTCTAAATTTTGCTAAATTTTAATATAAATTACTTTAGACCACAAATATTTTTCTTAATTTATACAAATGCTTGACTTTGTTTAATTCGAGTGCTGGGATTTCAAATCGAAAATTTGTTTTTCTCCTAAAGCTACAGATTTGTTATTTAAAAAACTGTAGCTTGTATAGAGAAAACGATAGCAGATTTGAAATTGGCAATGTATAATATCCAAAATCTGTTTTAAAAAAATCTCATACAATAGAAAACAGAAGAAATTTTTCCCTGGTGTTTTTAATTACAATTTTATTCTTGTATTGCTTTATAACTTCCTTTATTGAATAAATTTTTAACATGGTAATTTTAAAAAAATTAATATTTGTAATTCATATAATGCAGACACATGATAGTTCATGAATATCTATTTCAATGGGAGTGACGTACATTAATTAGCATAATAAAAACATAAGTTTTTAATTACAACGAAAAAAGTAAAGCATTCTTGCAACAATCCGTCACGAACAAGTAACGTTATAAACATTTCAGCTTTACAATTTTGTATATTTGTTGTTGTCATTTTGAAAATGTGACCAGAATTGCACCACGACCATATATGGCAACGTTACTTTTAAAAAGTAACGAGTAAAAGTACAAGTATTTTTAAAAAAAGTAACGAGTAAAAAGTAAAAAGTTCTTATTTTAAAAAGGAACGGGTAAAAAGTACAAGTAAAAGTACAAGTACTAAACAAAAAAGTAACGATTTAAAAGTACATTTCGAGGAAATCGAAAATTCAAAGTAACCTAAAATTTTATTGAATAATATTCTTATGTTCTTCAATGGTTTTGCAAAATTGGTTTTATTTATTTAATTATTTTTAATTTTGAAAGTTATGGACATTAATTTATTTTTAAATTCGGAGGAATATTATTATATAATTTTATGATATAATCGGATAATATAATTTTAAAATCAAGTATAATTTTAATATGAAACTTTTTATGGATTTGCACAAAAAAGAAATTTTATCTATTGATTTTAATTTTTAATTTATTATCTTTATTTATTTAAATTACCATTGATTTAAAATTGTTTTACTCTATAGAAACGCGTTTTAAAAGCACAAACATAAACAAAGCAAACACGGGGTTTCAGATAGCTTTGTGATCTTTGAGCTAATAAAAAATAATTGAATGTGCATCAGTATAAGTTGAAACAGAACAGTCTACAGTTTTATTTGTAACAATGGCTAATGCTTAAGTCCTGCGGGAAAATCATTTTTCGAACATTTCTGCCAAACGGAAGAATTAAAATTTGTAAACGAATTTTAGTATCTGCGGCTAAATTAATACCTTCGAGTTTTCAAGAGTTAAAATAGTAATTATAATAGTTTTCAGTAGCACAAATAGTTCCGAAGTTCTTAGAGATTTGACTGGGCGTTGTTTGACAAGGTCGGGCATAAACATAATTTTAGTAAAAAATGTACTAGGTAAAAATGTATTTAGTAAAAAATGTATTAAGACAAAAATGTATTATTAGTGAGTCCAAAAAGAAAATTGAAAAACGTAATAACAAAATCCAACGTTTTTTTTATTTAAAATGTATTAAACAAATGCATAAAACTCGAAAATGGATGAAAATAACTTCCAAATTAATATTTTTATTCATTTTGCAAAATAATTGCATTTTGACAGCATTTTTTTTTAATTTTTTTTTCTTTTAGAAAGCTTACCGAGTTTAAGAAAAAAGTAACGATTTCATTCAACATTTCCGTTACAAATACTTGTACTTTTTCCCAAAAAAAGTAACGAAAGTACAAGTAAAAGTACTAAATTTAAAAAGTAACGAAGTACAAGTAAAAGTACGTACTTTTTACTTGTACCGGCTGTACAAGTAACGAAAGTAAAAGTACTGCCATATATGACCACGATTAAGTCGTGGTCAGAAAAGTTTTGACTATAAGGTGGCTAGGCTAAAAGCCACCATAGGGGACTGAACCCCAGTCCTTATGGAATGATATCACTGTGCCTTAGCTACTGTGACATCACTACGTAAGTACACAGATAATCATAATTATTTTTACGTCGAAACAATCCAACCTTCCAACAGCTGTATTTTGCTGTTTTGGACAACCATTGTGCCATTATATCACGTGAACTTTAACCTCACTCGCGTTTTATTCCAGTATATTTTAGGTACTCTCCCAAAAAAAAGCCTTAAATCTTTTTTTAAAAACTGTTTTCACAGAATGACTGAAAGGTAAGTGTTTTTTCATTGGATCATAGTTTTCTAGGCGTTATTCCTGGTAATGACTCCTATAATTTTATGCTGCATTTTTTAAATCAATTGCGTCAACCCTTTAACACAGATTGGGCACAGGTGTCCATTTTATGTATATATATTTTCTCACTCTCTAATTACAAGAAAAAATATTTTTTTATATTTTTAATTAATAAAAAAAAGTCTAATAGTTACTAAAAATATCTGTTAGATTATCGGTATTACATGTATACTGAAATATAAAAGCAGAACAATTTAGTTTTAAAAGAAATTATTCATGTTCAAACACTTATAAATAATTGATTTTAAAAGTTTACAAAATTTAAATTATAAACAACTTTTTTTCCTAAATTTAAATAACTGCAAATAAGTGCAAATTTAAACAACAATTACTGTTTCGAAGTGAGCTTGGTTTGGAAGATTCTACCTTTAAAGCAGAAAAAGACACCTGTGATTCATGCTGTATTTAATATCTATAAATTATTAAAACTCTAAATACAATATTTTTCACTTATTTTGACCTAAATTGATGAAAAACAATGAAAAAATATGAAAAATTTGTTTAATAAAAAATTGTGCGACAAAGGGTTCATCAAAGTGCTGTGTTGAAAAGTATCGATTTTGACAAAATTCATATCCACTAACACGAGGAGATAATAGTTTCCTCAATAAAATGAAATTTTGCTGAGAACATTCATCAAGAAATGATTTCGTAAATAATGAAGAAACTTTCACAAATTTTGATCTTTAACATACTACAGTTCGAATTATTTTTTATTTAATGCTAATGACGGTTAAACTTTCAAATATTTCTTGAATTCAATCTGTAAAAGAAACACAAAATCATAATGATACTTTTATTTTCATGATACAAATAATCCTACATATTAATGAAAGATAAATAAATGCGTTAGAATTTTCTTATCAGCAAAAGGCAAGTGATGCTATGCATTATTCTTATTTTATTCTTTGCGTACAGATAAAAAAAAATAAGCACGGTACTAAAAATCTTATATAAACTTAGATATTCATTACTAAATATTAACTAAATAAACCTGCAGTATTACAGCTTAAAATGTATTTGATTACTTTTCAAATATCAGATAAGCCTACTCCTCTATAAATCAATTCCTTAATCCATTGGTCTTTCGGCTTTTCTCCAGAATTTGAAAATAATATAGAATGCGATGAAAAGGAAAGTTTTAAACTTCAAAGCTACTTTATTAAACTTTTCTTTTTTGTAAATAAATAAAAAAAAATATATTTGTTTTTTACTCAATTTTTAAATAACGATGCAATGAAATAATAAAAAGAATTTCACCTTAAAAACCATTTAACACTTATGTATCAAAGATGAAGAAACAAAGCTTAAAATCGATACATCGATATAGGAATCTCTTCTGATAACGATAATGCGTCTAAAAATAAGTATACACACAATGATCGATAATCGATATTCCAGCTCTACGGTTATTCTTTTACACTTTGTTGCCTTTCCCCCACAATAATATCATTTATTTATTTTTATTATTTCTTTAAATCGATTTTTGATAGAAAGGATCACAAGTGCGTAAGATAACACTTTAACCTCTTACAATAGACTTGGAAGATTTTTTTTTTCTGCAAGTAAGTTGACTAATAAAAAATATTGTTATAAAATGTACTTTCTTTTGATCATATCTTTAAGCATTGGTTAACTTGAATGGGGAAATAAATGTTTTTATCAGAACGTTTTTTATAAGTTCATTAAACTTTGGTATTAAAAATATTGTATCGAACATACTGATAAATTGAGTATTTTTTTTATCCTATGTTTTCAATTGATGTTTTAATGCGATTACGGTGTTACGCAAATATATTAATGAAAAATTTAATAATTTTCACAAGGTTTTCAAAAATATTGATCAGGGTTGCAGAAGAGAGCTCTTAGTCAATTTTTAAGAGAAGGAAAAATGTGTGTCGTTACCAATACTATAAAAAATTCCGCATCAAATCACTGTATAAAGTTTCAGCACTTACAGGTGTATTGTCCATAAGACTCTTTTTACCAAAAAATTCATTTTACCGTAAAATATTCAACAGTTGTATTTATTTAATTAGAATAATTCAGTGATTTTACAGTGATTATTATTGTAAAATGTACGGTATATCAAATTTTTTGTTCCGAAACATGTTCCCGTAGAAATAAATGTTACTTTAAAAAGTTTTTAAGACTAGTAAGAAAAGTATCATTAAGTCTAGTGCATATTAATATTCTAAAAAAGAAATTTTGTGATTTGAGATTTTTTGTGAGTAATAAAGAAATTTATTTATTGTTATATAGCTTTTAAAAATATTTTTACGGAATGTTATATTAACCTTACTTGGCATAAATATTAAATAGCACTTCTCAAGTAAAGCTTACTGAAATGCTGAAGGGGATGTGTAATTTAATTCTATCAAAGTCCATTTAGAAGGACTTCGGAATAAGTAATTACTTTAATAAGCTCAGATTGTAATAATCTGAAGGACTATAAATTTGGGAAACAGGGTTTATGTTAAATCAAGAGTAGATGAGCAAATATTGCTGAAGGCATTAAGACCTCAAAGTCGCAGAAAGTAAAAATGAACAAAATAGAAAATAAAAGTCTACTTCAATAATGCATAAAAATAAATTGTTACTAAATTGAAAGCGACGACTGTGCGAAATTATGAATTTTTCGATGAAGCAAATCATTAATTAAATAAATTTGAACATGAAAGTGCCTTATAAAGAAGTTTGATCACAGCAAATATTTATCTCTATAAGCATATAAATATTTAAATGCTTTGTTAGTAATGCGCTTATTTATCTTGGAGGAAGTCTTTTTTTAATCATGCTATTGATAGGTTATTCTTACGTGAAACTGAATCCATGCACAAATAAAATGAAATATTCATAACCCAAGTTTAAAATTTGAATATTAAAGCTGAAATCAAAACTTTCTTAATCAAGTATGTAACGAAATTTCGGTAATCAAGATTAAAAAGCATTAAGTATTCTAGTGTAAAGATAAATTTTTAAAATATCAAATAAAAAATGAATAATGATTTAATCGTTTTTTATCATTTTATTTTTATCATAAAATATTAAATTCATCTTCTCGTAATGAAAATGACATAACTGGATTTAAAAATAAAGAAAAAAATTAGTTATGCTGATTTTCTTCAACTTTGTTCCACCGGTTTAAAATTATTTTATATTATAATTTGGAAACGTTTATTATTCCTTTTCTAACAAATTCTTTTGATTTCTGAATTGAGTTTGAAGTTTCAAGGACGTGAAAATAAATTAATAAAAGAGTTTTCATTGAGCGCGAAGAAAAATAAATCCAGTAAAATTACTAAACTGTCTGATAGGGATATCTGTGGTAAGAAAAAATATATAAGTTTTTTTTAAATAAAAACAAAATATACCGTATTTAAATCTTTCATTTGGTAATTTTTTTGTTCACATAGTAACGGTTTAACGAAGATTTTGGCTTTCCAAATTATAGTTCTTTTTACCACACAATCAGTAAAAAAATCCAAAACTAGAAAGTAAATTTAACGTACTTAATAGTTTTTATTCCATGCTCTAAGGTGATAAAATTGCCAAATTTTACTACGTTTACCAAATTTTATCACATATTGCAAAACCATATTTCAATTTTGCCAAAATCATTTCCAAAGCACTTCAGTAGAAATTAACAAGCTATTTTGTGTTTCCATAGAGCCAGAAATACGGTAATTTTTATCATATTCTTGTAGTTTTGATCATACTTTTTTTAAATGCGAAATCAATCCATTTATTCATTTATTTTACTTGTTAATTTAACATTTATTTATTATATTCTTTACTTTTCCATCATGTTGTTTTTCTTTCATTTGAAAAGTCATAATTTTTGATGCATTTAACGTCACAATCAACATTTAATAAACGATATTTAATACATAACACACAATCACTATTCAAAAATCAACATTGCACAACCAATATTAACATTCATGTCACAATCAACATTTAATCAAGTATAAATGTTAAAATACATAATTCATCATGTCCCAAAACCTTTATAGCTGTTTCATTACGGTGGCATATAGAAACTTCTGGATTTCTATAGAACTGAATTTTTTGTTGTTTCCATAGAGCCAGAAGCACTGTAAATTTTCTCATATGTTGTTGCTGATGTTGGTAGTTTTTACCATACATGCATGATTGTTGTCTCATGCTGGTAGTTTTTACCATACTTTTCTCAGTGTATAACATTTTCTTAAAGAAAATGGGAAAAAAAATCAGTAATTTAAGTTAATTATAGTAAGTTAGTTTAAGTAATTTAAGTTTCAAAATTGCTTCGTGGCCATAAAATTATTCTATTTAACAACTTGGAAACGTATATTATTCCTCTCCTCTCGAGTTCTTTTATTTTCGGAATTGAGTATAAAACTTCAAGAGCATTAAAATAAATTACAAAAATAGTTTTTATTATGTCATTATTTAGTGTATAGGAAACAATACACCGCTATTTAAATCTATGGGTGAAACATGCGTCAATATTTCTGACTCTAAAACCGCTGGAGGCATTGTATCAGAATGGATTCCTGCACACTAAACACATGATTGGAAAAGATGAGAATTCGATCAGACTACGCTTCCTTTGGTCATAAGGACAAACCTGAACCTTTAAACTCTAAACTATATATCTATAGTTTTAAGTAATAGGAAATTATAGGTTAGTGTTTGAACAAAAACAGAAAACGCACGGAGAAAAAAATGTTGGTAAAATTATATTACGTTATGGTAATGACATTTCTGGCAATAAAAACATTGCGGTTAATAAAAATAAAATATACAGTATTTAAACTATTTATTTGCTAAACTTGTTTATATGGTAACGGTTTACCAGAAATTCTGTTTTTCAGAACTACTTCTACACATTTAGTAAATACAAAAGGGAAGAGTAAATTTAACCGAATAAATGGTCTTTATGCCATACTCTGAGAAATCATGATAGCCATATTATAACACTATTATTTATTGTTAATTTAAAAAATCTCATTATCAAACCACTTTGATAAAAATTATTGACCTTTTTGGTGTTCCTAAAGAGCCACAAACACGGTTAATTGTACCGTATTCTGGTAGTTTTAACCATACTTTTTTCTCAGTGTGTTTTCTGTCAGTGCTTAGTTATTTTATCTGTAAAACTGTTTCCCTGCATTCGTACTTTTTCGCAGTGAAGAAAAGCAATTCCACATAACGTGAGGGATGTATCATAAGTTCATATTAATAATACAAATTAAGTTTTTTATAAATATGAATTAGAAGGTTTTTTCAATTCCCATTTTTACAAACATATTTTACACTTCATTCTTCACAAAGATTTTTCTACCGTGATTAAAATGATTCTTAAAATAATTAAGGTAATTAGAATTATTCTAATACTGATAACATTACTGTACAGTAATGACATTTTTAGTAAAAAGGAGAAGAAAAAAAACATAATTTTGGATTATAACACCAAACCAAATCTGTAAAGAAAATAGCAAATGACGAATTTTATAGGAATGGTTTACCGAAATTCTGGTTTTCAAAAGTATAGTTCTTATTGCCAAACATTCAGAAAAAACTCCGAAACTGAAAAGTAAATATCATCAAATAAAAGTTTTTTACGCCATGCTCTGAGAAATCATGATTAAATTGTCGAATTTTGCCCCATCTACTAAATTGTATCACATGTAATCACTATTATTTATGATTATTTCTCCCAAAATCACAACTAAAGCCCATCAGTAAAAATTACTGAGCTTTATGGTGTTCCCAAAGGGTAGGAAACATGGTAAATGTAGCCACATTCAGGTAGCTTTGGACATACTTCTTTTTTCAGTGCATGAAAACAGATCATTAAACTTTCAATTTTTGTCTTCATCATACTTTATAGCTTCAATTCAATAAATATTGTCTTCAAGTATAGCAACAAGTTTGACAAAGTATAAACAGCAAACACATTTAGTTCTTTCAGAAAATAAGTAATTGTCCTGTCCTGAAACTAAGGAATTATACTTAATTTTATGATAGAATTATTTTTATAATATTGTTAATTTTCTCCTCTGCATAAATTCATCTTATCAGTTTTATACTTCACAAAATTTTTCAAGTTTTTGAATTATCATATTATTTCTCCGAAACTCATCATATAATTAGGAATGATAATTAGGAATGGTGCCACTCATATACTTCCTTTGAAAATTAAGGAGCTTTTGAAGTAAAACATTGTAATTTAAATAAAGCAATTAAATTAAGACTGACATTTTAATCTTTTTCAGAAGGAATTTTAAACATTGTTTTACAAAACGCATTCCATGAGTAACTTCAGTTGCACTTCAGGGAAAAATATGTTGTAATAAATACATGTCAGAAATAATCCTTGAAAATACAAAAATATATTAAATTATATTAAATTTAATTCGCGTGCTAATTAATACAGACTAATTTCATATCAAGAAGTAAGGATTTATAGCCTGCTTATAAAATACTTTTAATTAAGTATTCTGTCTCATGCTTGATTTCCTAGCCAGCTTCTCCAATTTCAACACGATTATTGTTCTTTTGGACTATAAACTGATTGTCACAAAAAAATTAAAATTTATTCAATTGAAAGACGCCAAATGCAATTTTTATTGGCATTTTGGTTCCACAGATGAGGTTTTTGATTTAATTAAGATAAATTAAAAAATATAATCCTACTGTCCAGTTACTATTAAAATTTCGTACACAAATATGTTTTTTTTTTTTAATTTGTATTTCATATTTGTTTGCTGAAAAAGCTCCAAAAATGTTTTTCGACAAGAGATTATGCAGCAAAATTGCAAAAAGTTGATTCTTAATATTGCTTAACAATTTTAAATAGTTTCATTTTTTAATTTTTTTTTAATTGCGTATGTTGACTGGACGCAGTAATGTAGATCATTGAAAAAAAAATCCTATATTTAAAATCGATATCTCATAAAATATTTGACTGATTTCACTCAAAATTTTTATTTAATCATGTACTACATACAGTATTTAATCATGCATTACATTCTCTAAAAAATTTATATCTTCTAATTAAAAAACAACCATTATGACTATTAACTGTAATTATATTATTAATAATAATTATATGTTAATTTTACGTTAATAACTATATATTAATTGATAATTAGATGTTAATTTTACATTAGTAATTATATATTAATTGGTAAATATATATTAATTAGTAATTATAATTATATATTAATTAATAATAATTTTATATTAATTACAGGCTGTTATAACTATAAATTTTTCACTTATTATAAAATTATAAATACTTACTGAAAGTTATTTTTTGCCATAAATTATCTTTGTATAAAAGTATCTTTGCATAAAAGTGTCTTTGTATAAACGTATTTAATAATTGGGTGAAAAATTTTTTCAATTCGAATGAAAAGTTTTCGAGATGTGGCGAAATATGAAAAAAGTAAAGTTAACATTAAGGGATACAAACTTCGGATCTCTCTCCTGATCAGACTATGGGGACCATATTTCCCAGATTGCGGCGAATATGTGAGGGATCAGAAATTGATTTCCACCAAGAGAAAGATATGCTATTCGAAAAATTTAAGTCTTTCTGTCTGATTTCGTAACATAAATATCGCCTGCTCAAATTAATCAGTTTATTTAAAGATAAAAATCATTATGATTGAGTCCTAGAACGTAAAGCAATCATTGTAATAAAAGCTATTCGAAGTGGTTCGGGTTTTTTCTTTGAGCACATTGTACATCTTTGACACATTATAAAAAAATAATTTTTGTTACATTAATGAAAAAAAGCACTATTAATGACTCATGTATGCATATTTTTGTGTTTTTACCGGTCCTGACCATTAAAATTAACAAATTAAAGTAGTATTATAATTTAATTAAAGAAAAATACATGTAACATATTTTAAAGTTAAATTTAAAAACTTCATCAAAAAAAAGTAGAAAAACCAATCAATACCTGAGTGAAATTCACACATGTGTTCGATTACTAAATATTTGATTTCTGAAAAGACCTTCAAAAAATACTACCTGGGGAAAAAAAAATCGATTTAAATAAAACTACGATGCTTCACCATTTGAACAAACAACTTAATCATGACCACTTTGGATAAATTTGAAACTAAAGAAAGCATTTTGAAAATAGTAGGCATTGTTTCACTAATAACTACACATTCAGATCTAGAGCATAAAATACTTTATATTTGATCTAATAAATTACGAACATGTGTTCTTTGCAAAAGTTTGAGCCAACAGAATAGCTGACATACTTCCTCTGTAGCCAGCATGGACGAACTAACGTCAGGTGAATGCTAAAAGTTTGCATGGAATTTATCATGAATGAAGTTTGATCGATGCTAAATTAATTAGCAAATATTGTTTATGAAAATATTTTCGTTTTAAATAGTGCATCTAATCCTCTCGTTTAATTGAAATCATAAGTAAAAAGTAAAGTTAAAAGTTCTGTAAGAAGTATAGTGTGTTAAAATGTCTTTAGAATTAAAATGTGTTAGATGCTTTCATTAGAAATTTATGCCCCCTTTCACTTACTTTTGGAAAGGCAGAATTTTCATAAGATTAAACGATTTTAACTTCCTTAAAGGACATTAAAAAGTGACCTAAGCTTGGATTATGGGGATTTGTTATTATATGCAAATAAAAGTTAAAATCTATTTCTAGGCATTTTGTACAGTGTGCAAATAAACTATTCGAATAACTTTTGATCTAATGATCGAATTTTTAAATTCTGGGACTCACTTTTAATGGATCGAGTACGTTACTTAAAATATGCTTAATTACTTAGTGTAAACGATATTAACTATGTATAGTGTAAAGGAAGTTATGAAATCAGACACAAAAATACACAAGCGTGGAATAAACATGCATTGTTTAGATGGATTATGATGTGATTTCCATCTTCCTAAATACATGGGATAGCCGCAATCTTGGAATTATGGTGCAAAGTTTGGACAAAGTTTTACATATGATTATAAAATCCATTAATCCAAAGAAAATTCCATTTCAAAAATATTTTTTAATAATTTTGTATTATTTTTTATTATTTTATTTACTAATAGTCGAAAACATTTTGAATCGCAAAGTATACAAATTTTACGTCAATTGAAAAAATTTAATTTTGTATGAAAAATACAAAATTCGGTAAACAGTTCCTAAGAAATCAAATTTTAAAAACATCTGACTTTATAAATTTATTTGAGTTCAGAATGTTTGTGGTTCATTTAAGAAGTTCTACAGTTATTGTGAGAAGCGTAAAAAATTGCACTAACAGTATGGGTGTCAAACTTTTAAATGCTCCCCCGACTAAACTGTTGAAACTATATTTTTTATTTAACTGATCGCTCTATCCCTCTCCCATAAAATTTGAGGGCGAGGAATTCCCATTTATCGGAAAAAAGTATGTTTATTCGGAGAAAGTAAGTTTTCCGTTTGATATCGGGGTTTGAAATATTGTATACACAATTTTATTATCCTATTTATAGTTCAGTCCTTGAACCATTAAAATTGATTGTTCGCAGAAATCCGATCATTAGTTCAATTTTCTGTTCAAATTTTTTATTTTGCCTTACAAAATCATGTTTTTTAAAATGGCATAAACGCTTGCATACCTTAAAATTCAAAACTTTTTCAACTGTTATTAAAGGAAATAATAAATAATAAAATAAATAATTGCCGAAAATTATTTTTCTTCATCAAATTATCCTTGGATAAACACATTTTATAATCTTGCTCAAAAGTTTTCAACTCGCTTTTAAAGTTATCGAGATATGATGAAGTACGTAAAAAGTAAAATTAACATTGATCAAAATGGATAGTTCACGTTTTACCTATAGTATTCGAAACCTTATTTTTCTGCATTTTGTCAATATCATGTCGGTAGTTATTTTTCAATAGATGACATTTACTTTCATAACATCATTATTGTCAAATTAATAGCATAATTCATTAGAAAAAAAAATATTTTGTGAATTTTTTTAGGTAAACGTATTTTAGTTATAAGAATTAACTCGGATTGAGAATTAATTAAGAATAATTAAGAATTAATAATATATAAAAATTAACTCGGGTGTTACGTCTTCACGCGCTATTTATGCACCATTCTCTTAAAAATTCAAGACAAAAACATTGAAACATTCTTTTTTGGTCGCAAAAACCTCCAGGTAAGAAAATATTTTTTGTTGTTTAAATATTCATTGGGAACTATTTTCTTTTTTGATTTCATTAATTATATTAAATAGTAAACTTTGAGCCACTAACGTGGTTCAAAGTTTACTATTTAATGAGGTGAGGTTGCCTAATGAGGTGAGGTAAGGTCCCAGCGGTGGCTGGATGATACGAATTCCACACCTGGATTGCACCGACCACAATACTGACGCAAAATATCATCAGTGGTAGACGGATCATGAGTTAGAGTCCCCTTGCCGTAGGGTTAAACGTGAGAGGTTTTCGTGGTTTTTCTTCCCATGCTGCACAAATGCGATTCAGTTCCCTCAAACAGTCCTCTACAAGGGTAAATTTTCCCCAATCATTGATCCAAGATTTCTTATCTTTTGGATTGGGTTCATAATTAAAGAGTTGAACGTTAGTAGTCGTACACTCAAAATTGTGTAGGCTCTTTAACCCCGATTTTAAAATAAAAAACAATTAACTTAAGGCATTTAATTTTACATGCAATTTTTCTCGACATCTACTTCAGAAATAAGAAAGACTACATTAGACAATCTACTCTAACAGTATCCTACATAACTCTTTGATTTATACCGAAACTCATATCCCTTCATCTGTATACAGTTTTATCTTATCGTTATTTAAAATCAAGTCGGTACAGCATGTTCACGGATCTCACACCCATGTCAAACTCCACTTTTCATAGAGCTACACGTGATGACGCTAAATTAGCCTCATTTAACAACGTCACTCGGGCGTTATAGCCGTGCAGAGAGAGTTACTCAATTCCACCCATTCCAAGAGATTACACGTTGTCCAGCCCAACCCTCTGTCGATGAAGGGAAACTGGCAATAATCAGAGAATTAGATGTTGGGGGTATGATTTGGGGAATGTCTGCTGGAATACGATTAAGGTTTAGAACTCCATAATTAAGCACACATACATTAGCTGATGGCAGATAAATCTTAGATTGTTATATTCTACTGGCAACTAGGGAAAAAGACAGATCATTATAAGCAGAAATAGAGCAAATCCTATCCAGAATAAGTCTTGAATTTCGATTTAAATATGACAATGTGAAATTTTAAGAATTATTTTATGCTTAATAATTATTTTATGTTGTGGTAAATGCAATATTACACTCTAAACAATATATTTAAAATAAGGTTAATTTTTTTTACTGTCATGTCATTCTAGGTATTTTATATTTCCTAGTTCCTTCATTTCATTTATTTCGTAAATTTCTGCTTAAACCTTTACAGCTTTTCTCAATTAAATCAGCAGATAACAAATTTTACATGTAAAGTCAGATAAACAATACTCAAATTCTTAAAACAAATGTTCATTTGGTTAATTTAACAGATTAACATGAAAATTAAATTTCAGTAAATGTTTGTCGTAAGTTGTTACGTTTTTTAGCTTTTATCTTTCGTCAAACAATTTCGAATTTACAAACATATTTTTATTAGTTTGATTTAATTACAATGTGGAACGTTTTTTTCTGCAGCGTGAGATTTTTTTAACACATATAACTTCCGCATTGCTGATTTTAAATTTTTAATCGCTTTCTCTCTCCTGGTTACAGTTTTTTATGACATTTTAGTGTGATTTTGATGAAATACATACGCTCAAAAATGCTGTACATAGCAGAGGGTCTCAAAAACGTTGAGATAAACGTCTAAAACCTCTTCTATTATGAGTTGAAACACATCATCAGGATTGAAATTGCGTAGAATACCAATGCCCAGAAATGTCATCATACGCCACAAGGGGTGCTTCCTTATTATGAACAGTTTCTTCGTATGCTTCTGAACATAATAGGGACTAATGTTCATAACAGGAAAGCACTGCTAACCAAGTCCGACGATATTTTCAGACATGGGTTCCTATTCAGTTTTAATTCAAATGATGTGCCTTAACTTAGTAACCTAAAATTTTGAGTAACCCAGAATTTTGTTACAACATTAACGTGACTCCATGTTATATATAACATATTTAAGCTTGTACATTTCGACAAAAAAAGAATACAAATGTCACTTTTGAAAACAATCTGCAGCTTCAGAGGCAAAACTAATTACAGATTTTAAATCTCTACATCCAAGTAGGCAAGATCAAGTATTTATATGAATGCCACAAAAAATTTTCTGTCCAGTAGATACACTATTAAAAAACTATATATACCATTTAAACTAGCCATTTTTTTTAGCTTTGGGAAACTACATCCTTTGTCCAACGTATGAAACTACATGCGTATTCGTCAATATTTAGGGAAAAAACATTTCTGTGACGAACTAAGTAAGAAATATGTTTGTAAAACATATGAATTGAAATTTATTCATTCAAATTCAATCGCAATTCATATTTATCAAAAAAACCTAAATTGTATTATAAATTTGAATTTATGATTCATCCCGCACTCTATGAGGAGTTGCACATTGACATTTTTTCTTCACTGCTTTTAAAGTTCCCTCGCAGAAAAACAGTTTTATAGATACAATAACTAAGCATTGTCGGAAAACGTGCTGAGAAAAAATATTTTGATCAAAATTACCAGAATGTTTTACCGTGTTTTTGTCACTATGGAAACAAAAAAAAGTCAGTAATTTTTAATGAAACAGATTGGTAATTATTTTTATTTAATTATTATAAATAATAGCGTTACAATATCTGATAAAATGTAGTATATCTAGCCAAATTCGGTTGATTTTACCATGATTTCTTATAGCATGGCACTAAACCCATCTATTCACTTAAATGCACTGTTCAGTTTTGTATTTTTTACTAAATCTGATTATTAAAGACAATAATTTTAAAAACCGTAAGTTCCGAGAAACAGTTATCAAATGAATGATATAAATACTTTATATCTTGGTTTTTTTAACCAGAATTCTGATTTTCTTTACTATAAATGTTATTAACACACAGTGCTGTAATTTTACCAGAATTTCTTTTTCCGTGCGAAGAAATATTAAATGTATCTTGGTTAATTTGATCTGTTTGACAATGGAGTGTAATAATTTCTTTTGTGAAAAATAAATATTTTAGTAGCTTTATAATGCATGAAGTATTAGAAATTATCTTATGAAATCACCCTGAAAAGCAAATTCTAGAATACTTTTTGCATTTTTACAATTTCGTAACTCGAAATAAACTTTTAAGGAAAAGTAAATATCGCCATAAATACTTCTCTGTTTTCTGAACAAACATTATAATTACTTTATTTTATTTATATGTAATTTAAATAACCAAAATACTAAAAACATCGAAATGCACAAAAATTAGTTGCACTTTTGAGGTGGTCGCAAGGAATTTATTTGATCTCTAGAACAGAATCATGATTCTTTTAAAATTTTGAAAAAAATTCTTGATTGTCATTATTAAATTATTAATAAGTGTTGAAATACTTCTAAAACAAACTTTTAATTTCGCTTTTAACTGTTAATTATTCATATTATAATTTTATGTCAAAGGATATAAATTTTTCCACTGGTAGACGTCAAACTAAATATTTATTCATCTACCAGCTACATTCAATAAATACATTAGTATTTAGTATTTTCCATTTTAAATTAATAAACATGTTTACCTAAATTAAATTACTGGAATTAAAATATTTGCTTTCTAGAACTTTTTTAAAAAACACTTCAATGTACTTTTCTATAAACTCTATTTTTATTTTGATATGAAGTAAATATACAGTCAAAAGACTGAATGCTAGTAAGAGAATTTTAAAGCATGTTTTAAGGGAATTAAGCATATTTTTTAAATTTAACTAGAAAACATAACAAATTATACGCCGTTTGAAAAGTAAATTGCATATATTTCAGTTTAATTTAAGAGATGCACTTAAATTTAAATATATAATTTTTCTCGCCATGTTTGTTTTTCTTATTTTAATCATTGCATCATGTGTTCTGAAGTAAATTAACGAATAAATCAGAATAATAATATTCCATTAATATTTTTTTAAAAATATTCATCATACTAACCAGTCTACAAAATAAATACTAATACAGCTTTTCCGAAGTAAATGAAGTTTTACAAAAATATTTTTAAAACATACTTTTATTCTGAGATTTAAAATGCACATAGAATAATATATATTCATTTGCAGAACTTTCGTGATTAAAACAAAATATAAAAATATGTTTCAGCAATACTCTTACAAATTTTTTTAAAATTATGTCCCTTAAAGCTAAGTGTAGGTAAAATTTTATTTCATTTTCTGTAAGAAATTAAATAAATTCATAACTAATTATTAATAAATTTTTCATGTCACATCAAGATTTTTGATATATAAATGCTTCTACAGAAATAATTCGAAAAAATACCCTCTTTATCATATTATTTTATAACGAAATGATTTGATTTTTTATGAAAATTTAATATTTTTGCAACCGTTTTCTCGAACAAACATGTTATTTTTGTTTTATATATTATTATAACTATAGACGAAGCAAACCTAGCCTTTAAGCATTGTATACATAATTATAGGCAACGTTCCGCCATTAAAAAATAGTTTTCTTAAAAATTATTCATATTTTTAAAAGAAAAAAAATATATAAATACAGATTCTTTTATTAAATATTAGTAGTAGTTAGGCAAAATTTAATCATAAATAACATCCAAATCTGTTAAGTTTATTGTAAGAAAAACCTCTTAATATGCACACATTAAGAAAAAAGCATGATCAAAGCCACCAGAATATGGTAAACTTTACTATAATATGGATATAGTTTACCAGAATATGGTAAACTTTACTATAAACTTTACTATGGCTCTAAAAAAACACCTAAGAGCACTTGCCGAAGCACCTTAGCACTGACGATTTAATATGGTAAAAATAACAATGAAACATCGATTCATAATATATAATTAAATCTAAGTAATATTGAAGTAAAATTTGGCAATGTTATCCTGAAACCTTATTGCATGGCATAAAAACCATTTATCGGTTAAAAGTTCACTTTTTAGATTTGTAATTTTTTTTTTAATGTGCGATAAAAAGTACCCTAATTTTGAAAACCAGAATTTCCGGTAAGCCGTTACCATATGAACAGTAAAATTACAAAATTGATGGTTTAAATACCCTATATTTAGGTTTTATTAACTAGAATTATAGATTTTTTTTATTGGAAATGTCATTACCATACAGTACGGTAATTTCTTTTAAATTTTTTCTCAGTGTATGAAAACCAGGTGGCGTGCTTATCAGAATGAGTTCGTTTCAAAGATTTTTTTAAATTTTTTTTTTTTATGTTTCAAATTCGATTATTTTCAAAAGTCCGCATTTTGATTTTTTATCCATTAAATATACAGTAAAACTATTCTTGTAATTTAAAACTACAAAAAAAATTTAACATTGTCTGATATCGCATTCATAAGTATTCGATTATTATTCCTGCAAATTTAAATATTTAAACGTTGGTTTTCTTTCACTAATGTCTCATAGGAGACGATAAAAAAGTAATTTTTTTTATTCATGTATTATATATGCTTGAGCATTATTTGAGTAAACGCTCTTGTCAGGAATTTTTATTTTAAATAAAATTTACATTAAAACTTTATCAAAAGCTATTTTTTGCCATTTCAGTTTTGGTATATTTCAGAACTGAGAACTTCTCAATCATACAGCTGCTTATTATCATTTTATAATAGAGGGTTATGATATGGATAGTATAGTATACTGTAAAAATACCGAAACAATGTTCGGGAAACAGTGGCATCCCGGGGGAGTCTATTTTTAACGTAAAATTTTACAGTAATATTAGTTTAACTACAGTGTTTCTGTAATTTCATATTAAATGCTGCACTGAAAAAATATTAGTGTAACATGCATGGAAAATCTATTTTAAATGTAAAATTTTGCACCGTAAATTTTACAGTACTGTTCATTTAATTACAGTTTCTTAGCAATTTCATAGTAAAGGTGGTATTGAAAAAATTAAGTGTACCATACAAATAAAATCCATTTTTACTGTAAAATTTTACAGTAATATTTATTTAATTACAGTGTTTCAGTAATTTTATTGAAAATGCTGCACTGGAAAAAAATTTGGTGCATTTTCGTGCAAAGAATAGGGACAACTACTTTACACCAAAGATGTGTAGTGAAAAGCCATACAAAACTCTTAGATCTGGTGTTTCACTACACCAATGTTCTTTTACACTATTTGGTGTAAAGTAGTCACCACTATTTTTATTATTGAATAGCAATAAAATTTATAATTACTGCAAGAGGCTCATAAGAGTCATTATTTACAATGCAATATAAAATAAGAATCATTAATTAAAAATTCATATATGCACTAATTTACTAAAAAAGAACTAGTTTGTAAATCAAACATCCGCGTAACACAAAGAGAATTTTAAAACGAATTTGAATTAGGCTTAGCAGAACGAAAGTGAATAGAAATTGTTTATTATAAAATCAGCCAATACAGTTATCAGAGATTTGAAAATTAAAGTATAATTATCCTTATTACTCAACTAAAAACATACATACATATTAAAGGCAATTTTTTTTTTATTTCCGCTGATGAATATCAGTTTCGAAAATTACTACAAACTCTTGCCAGCTTATTTCAGTTTGTGCATTAACTACTTGCGATATTCTTTTTGGCGTTTCCTGATATTTAAAGCTCGCCAAATGCCAATCTCGATGTTTTCGAAACTAAAAATATTTCTCATATGGTGTCATAAAGTTCGGTGTAAGATTATTCAATTTTAAGAGTTTAAATTTAAATTACACCTTTTAAAAAAATTCAATTTGTGGTTAACACGGAATAAAATTTTCCTTCGCACAATTTTTAAGATTATTCAACATCTTACTTCAAGAGATGTTACACCACAGTTTTTTCAGTATATTGTAAAAATTGAGGTACATCATATACATCACATTTGCGGTAAAAATGGATTCGACCATAAAAAAACTAGCACCTAAATTACCTGCATTGTTTTACCTAAATTTAATCAGGAATTTGTACACTGTAATTGTTCACAAGCTACATATATATCAACTCTACATTTACCTTGATCATCAATAAAAAATGCAACTCACACTAAATAGAGTAAATGTAAGTAATGAATATTGATCTATATTTCACACCAATTAGTAAAAGTGTTATATTTTAACTGTTTATTATTCTAATTTTAATTATCTTAGTGCATTTGTCATGAATTATTTTTAATTTTTAAATATAACCAAGCTAAGAATAAGAAGCATTAATTGATATACCCTTTAGAAAATGATGTAAACAGGCCGTTTTAGCCTTGAGAGTGCTTAAATTTTAAATTCCCTTAGAGTATACTAAAACTAAACTAAACTCAGCGGCGCGACAGCCCATAGAGGGCCAAGGCCTACTGTGCTCAGTTTTCTTGACCTTGGGCTCTGGGGTGCAGGAGCAGGTGTTCCGGTTAGGTGGTCAGCCGAAAGTGAAACCCCCAGTGTTTAGTTTCCAAGCATGCTTGATACTCATTTATCGACCCACTGAAGTGAAGAAGGGCTGAGTCAACCTTGCCCAGCCCGAGGATCGAACCCAGGACTTGTGGCACGGGAGCGCGAAGCGGTTACTACTCAGCCATCCATAGAGTATACGCAAGTTGCATAAGTATGCTTTTTGATTTACATTGTAAGAAATTCTGGATCAAATTACGGTAAAAAGTACTGGCTTCCAGGGTGCTTGAAATTTTTAGAGTTCAAACCATTTATACTGTAAAATTTTGAGTAACAAAAATTTTATATATCTTAATATTTATAGTAATATTTACTGTAAAACCACTGTAATTAAATAAATATTACTGTAAAAATCACGGAATAATAATTTATGGTGAAAATAGTTTTTACAGATGATGCACTCAAAGTTCCGGTACTTTCAACTGTGATTTGATCCGGTATCTATTTTACTGTGAGCAAATTATTCTACTAATTTTGTCTGCAAATTTTGAAAGCTAATTTTAACAAATCTACTATTAAAAAATGGAGAATCTCTTATTTTTTATAATTTGGAGAAAATAGCTTTAGAATTTAATACTAAATCATAATGAATATTCTCTTAAACTGTTTCAATAAACTTACAGATATTCATCAAAATCTACACAAGTTAGTATAACGGAAAGAGTCAATAACGTTTAATTCAATAACTCCTTAAAGACCTTTAATTCTTTTATGAATAAAGCCAATTTTCGAATCCTTACCGAATCTCGAACAATGAGCAGGGCATTAAGATTAATACACTATACGCAAGAGTAGTTTTATAATGGACAAAAGCCTGCAATTCACTTTGATGTATGTCCATCCAATAGGACATTATTGGAATCGTCCTCCAAATGACACCGTGTTCATAATTTAAGCACGATTGACAAATGATTCTTTTGGCTTAAGTGTCCTTTTTCCAGAGTCCTCCATAAATCTTTGACAGTAGAAAATTAAACTGCTGTCTTAGCGGACAGCCGGGCCTGCTATTCAGAATGGTGTAGAAGCTATCGTGATTGTGTGTCGGCCATTAATAAATCAACAGCTCTCACTGCCAGCAGATGTGAGTTAAATATATCAAATTTAGGCACGTGTGAGATTTATTTGAAGTAAAGGGAGAATTTATTATTTGTTATATGCTTAAAACTTAAAGCATAACTAAAATAGTTTCGTTTTGAAACTGATATACACAATACTGCATTGTGTTACAAGAAAGTTTCCTTAAGAATTATTAAAATTTAAATCTTAAGTAAATTAAGCGCACAATAATTAAATATTTAAAATAATAAGCAGATTTTTACGAGTCATAAATTAAAAATACATTTGATCGGAAGTAATAAATTATTAGTACAGAAGTAATGAACCTTTAGAAATAATGAATTATTTTTAGGACTCTTCTAGAGATTATCTGTTATTTTAAAACAGAACCAGAAAGTCACCATCTTTCACTGCAAAAAAATCCAGATCAAATTACTGTGTAAGGCACCATCACTTTGGGTGCATCATCTATAAAACTCATTTTACCGCAAAATCCATTTTTACCGTAACATTTTATATTGCAATTTTTACAGTAATTTTTTAATTAGAGTGATTCAGTGTTTTACGGTAATTATTACTGCTGAAATTACAGTATATCAGATGTTAGGTTCCGTGATATGATGCGATAAAAATTAATTTTACGGTAAAAAGTACCGGTACCGTATGTACCAACAGTCTTTTTACCGTAATTTGATCCTAAACTTTTTACATTGTAGTTCTTTCGCATTGTTTCTAATTATATAAGATTTAACCATAATTTTCAAGTCCCGCAGTGGACTTATCTTTAAGACACGGTTCCCAGCAGATCATCGAATTTAAGCATCACTGGCTACGGTCAGTGAGCTGGAGGGTGACCACTTGGAGCAGTCTGCGTAGTGACCGAAGGTGTGCGGTATTGGTCCTCGTTAAACTGTGCTACCGTAAAGTGCTCGACTTCGCGCGCGGGTCGTCGGGCTACCGAAGCGGGGGTGCCATCCCCTCCTCAGAGGATCAAAATTGTGATGACATGTCTTCGGATCATCCTCCGGGATGTTTCCCAGACCGTCGCCAATAGCCCATTGTGCAGCTCTAGTGCAACGTAAATTAACAAGAACAACAAGAAGAAGAAGAACATAATTTTCAATCACATTAATATTGGACTGAATAAAATTTGTTAAACTTAATTCTGCTATAAAAAAAACATAACGCAAATTATGATAGATGGTTTTTCCTTGCATAAATTTTCCGTTCAAGTATTAAGTATTGGCCGCATGAGCAAAAATTATATTGATTCAAATTTTTTAATCAAAAAGTTAATTCTGACAATAAGAGATTCTTCAATTACTAAAATAACCCCATTCATAGCATAAACAGAAAGAAAATATGATACATAAAAAATTCTTGTTTCTGCAATATATCATTAAATTATTGATGAATAAAAAACAAATTATTATAATATTTTTAACAATAATGTAGCACTTTTGTAAATAATATTTTTATAACAACCATAGATATTTTCCTCCTTCATAGAACATAATTAGAACATTTCTGTACGCAATTTATGACTGTTTCATCGTTTGATTATCATTAAATTATTCATTTAATGATATATCGCTTATATATCATTAAATTATTGATGGAAAAAATTATTACAATATTTTTAACAATAATAAAGCTCTTTCGTAATCAATATTTTTATAATAACCATAGATATATTTCTCCTTCACAGAACATAATTAGAAAATTTCTGTACGCAATTTATGACTGCTTTATCGTTTGATTATTCTGCATTTTTATACGCATGGGTAATCTCACTAATGGCTTATTCTGTCGTCACACAATAATCATAATCTAGTTTCTTCATGATCATCGGAATGATCACGACTGCACATTATACCGATAACGAAACTTTTCTAACTTAATTCTTTGAATAAAATACATTAAGCGCAACTCAAAGTGCAATAAAAATGTCCATAACTGTAAGAAGAATGACAAATTATGGACAGTTAATGAGCAATGAAATTTTATTTATTTTCTCTTCCCTATTCGAATTCACTTAACTATATTAATAGAAGCACTTTTATTATAGAAAAATAAAAGTGAATAAATATTTCATCGTCCGTTAAGTTCTCTTATTTCGCATTATATACTAAGAGAGTGATAATGCATTGTGTATTAAGTACTTTAATGTATAAGATTTAACTGGTGTAAATAAAAATTTAAATGCTTTCATTCATATGAGCGTTCTATTTTCGTTTGCTATTGTCAATACAAAACAAAATGAAGATACTTTCTTCTATTATTTTATTCACTATAAAGCAATGAATTAATTTTATTTCTCAGTTCCATATTAATGCTGGTGATATTTAATTTGATTTCATATTTTAAAATCATAAAGAAGATTTTAATAATGATTATTTAATAAAATTAAAAGGTAAACTAATGCTTTTCTCGAGAACATAAACTTAATATATTTTGATATGCATTTAAATCTCGATTTCGCAAACTTTGATAACAGAAATTTTTGATTTCGAAATGAAATCTGAATTACTAACACACGGTTGCTATGCTGTGTTGATTATGGAAATATTTCTTAAGCAAAATATCTTTCTCTGCAACATTTAATTTCACAAAAAATTTTGGCGATCAAATTCTCGTTAACCTAATTTCTTAAAAATTTAAAATGCTTTTTCGTAATTACAATTTTTAAAGATTTTTCTTGAATAATTTTATGAATCATTTCCCTAATTAAAAAGAGAATACCATGTTTGGTTAAGTTGGATTAATTATTAATTCCTAAAGACGACAAAATGCAAAATATACGTGCATATATATAAAAAAAAGAATACTTATCCGTAAGATTGAAAAGAACTTTCTACTAAATGAAATCGGAGGAAACTGATACCCTTTTGAAAGAAGTTACAGTAAACAAAATTTTTGCAATATGTAATGATTAAAAAATGACGAAAATGAAGGAAAAATAGAGGAAAATGACGAAAGAAAAGAATTGTAACAAAACGGAAAATCAATAACAAATCAATTATTTTGCCTAAAATGAAAAAAAAAAAAAGAAAAAGGAACATTCAAATTTGATTTTACGATAAACGTTTCCATTATATTTACATTTGTTCACCAGCTAAATGCTCGTTCCTCGTACGGGATGAAGAAATAAGCATGAATAAATCAGTACTAAGCAACACAACAAAATCGCGCACTGAACAGCCTTCTCGGTGACTTTACGTTATCAGATTAAACCACGTACTCAGTCGTTTATCCCATCAAACTAAAGATTGACAGCAATAGGTATTATCTGGCATAATTCTGTTGCTCTAGGCAACTCATGATATTAAAATTCACCAAAATCAAACTACTTCTACTGTAATCAAATCTTCGAGGAGTCGTATAACCTATTTCTTCCATGTATTATAAAAATGTACAGTTTTGCTGCAGCTGTAATTTGCACCAAATTTACTCATAAAGTACTTTATACCTAATATTTTATACATATTCAAACTGCATCAATTTCCATAATATCAGTAGTGCCTACTATCGGAAATAAGCATCATCATAAGGATCATCATTTTGGGAAACCATGAGAAAAATCGCCTTATTTTTTCTGCAAATCATGCTTATTTAATTTTAGTAAAAGAGCTGCTGTGCTTATTTTAATAATGTACTGAATATACTAATAATGGTACCTAGATACCTTCTATAGATACTGCTTAACCCGGCTTTTACTGCCAACCGAAAAGGATAAGTACCGGAGAAAATCGTTGACTATAAATTTCTACTATCAGGAGTTGATCTTGAGCAATAAAATTATTTAAAATGATAATGAATATTATTAATCGATAAACTTAATAAAACATTTTTATTTTAATTTGATAACATAAAACCACCGGAAAGGGCCACAAATAATTAAAATAAAAAATAGAATTGTTTTAGTTAATTAATTATGTTGGTATGTGTGTATTTCTGTTTCATGTTTGATTTCGTAGTACTGATTAATATCAGTCTGGTGGTTTTTTTCACTGCGCACAAAGAACGGGTATTCTGCTAGCTTTTTTTTTTTTTTTTTTAAATAAAATATGTCAATAAATTTTAATCTTGCTCAGCTTAAAAAAATTGCACAATTTAATCTTTTCTTTTTTCATTTAGTCTAATTTTTCTGAAATGTTTTTTTCGAAATTTCAGAAACTCTTATTAAAAAATTTTAAATTTTAGACAAAATTAGAAACATTTCTATATTTTAGACTTTAAAAACAATTCCAGGAATGTTTCTAACGGATTTTTATAGATTGAAATTATTAATGCTTAGTAAAGATGCGATCATTAGTAATAAGGAAGAAATAATTGTGCTACATTGGGAACAACGATAAAACATAAACATATTCTTACGAAGTAGACTATCGTCGCAAAATTTAGTATTATTTTCAAGGATTGGTTTAAAAAAATTGGAAAAATACTGATAGTTATTATACCTCCTTATATTTACGTAAAACACTCGTCTTAATTCATTTAAATAAAGTCTACTTTAACTTTTGTAAATTATTACTTAAAATATTAATTAATCACATGAGAATCATGTAACTTACGTTACAAAACATTTTAAATTTTCGAAATCATAATATTCTCTTTAAAAAAAAACAATTCCATCATAGTAAAATAAAAATAATATTCTATATAAATAATAAACAATATAAATAATATATAATATAAATAATATACAATATAAATAATATACAATTCAAATAACATACAATATAATACTATTCAATATAAAATTAAATAATATGCAATATGCAAAATAAAGAGTTCAACCACAGTTAAAATAAATTGTTCCGTCGCAGTTCAAAATAAATAGTTCCATCAATAGGTTCAATTAATTTAAGTCTCCTTGTACTTGCATTCAATAGTAATAAACTTTACTTTCGCTTGTCTTCAATTTGCTAGGTGACAGACGGCTTTTAAATATGGAAAAGAAACATAAACTACTCCTCAAATATTTTCCATAAACTGATAAACAATTGTCGCATTGTATGCGGTAATTACCATTTATCATTGTTTTCGTGAGTTACGACCACTAAATTGAATGAATATAAACACTTACTCAGAAAAGCACTTAAGAACTCTTTGTAGTCGTCCCTTATGATAAGATTATATAATAGAAAAGGAAAATAGAACAATTCTGCCTAAGATTTATTTAATGGTAACTAAGAATGGAGCGGAAATGCTTTTAGAGAAAGCACTTGGGTAACAACATGACCGCAGTTACCGTTTATTGGCTACTTATACGCTTAATGTCATCCTGTAATTTAGTGTGAAAAACTACTTAAACTTTCGAATATTCGAAAGTTTTTACGTTTATATGCATCAGCTTTTTTTTTTCAAATATCATTCCGCAACTTCACAAACTTGCATTTAAAAAAAAAACTTCTTAAAAAAGAAACATAAGCAAATATTAAGTTATTTATGATAGATACTTTAAGCAAATATATCATAAATAAATATGAAAAGTAACGAGTGTTGATCAATGGTGATTAATAGATTTTGAAAATCAATGTAAAATGAGCCACACGCGATGTTTATTCCAAAATTTCATTTTTAGTTCCACCAAATTTCATTTTTAGTTTAACTTCTGCCAACAGGAGGAGCATAAATTTCATTTGGAAACTCGTTGGCACACAGCTGCATTCCAGGCCGTAAAACTTTAAAACGATAAATACCCACTGTTCCAACATGTAAACCATCATCAAAATCCTTCACAAGCTTTCACTAAGTGATTGCGTGGCAAAATACAGACCGCGGATGTCACGGATTTAATATCTCTGCATCTCTCGCATGTTTGAAGTGCCATCTATTGGCCGGAAGATCTCCAAATGTGCAATTTGAGTGAATACAAGCGTAGTTTCCCAATCAAAATGCCGCAAGCCTTACCTTTTTATCGTGTTTTGTTCTTTTTTTATTGATTTTTAAATTCCATAAGTCATTTTGGGAAACTCGTTATTTAAATGGTAACTAAGTTCCTACTTTTTTAAAAATTTTATTAGAATTTTGATTACTCTGTCAGACCCTTAATGTATGAAACACACTTTAGAACTGAATTTTATTTAATCGCACTTCATTATCTTAACGTTTCGGCCAAAGCGGAAAGAAATACTGCTTAGCGGGCAAGATTTCCCTTTTTGGCATATTTTGCTGTGGCATCCTCTCCAAACACAGCATAAAAGCTACTAGAAATTTTTGTGAATTTATAACTTTAATTAATATAAAGACGAAGGAGTTTTCAAAAATGCTCATTTTTATAGACTTTACATTATATTTTAATGATCTGAATATTAATATAATTTAACTTTAAAATAACACGCAGATTCTGGGAGAAGTACAATCTTCCTTAGAATGCTTTTAAAGATTAGGTTAAAAACATTTAACATGCAAAATGAAAAAATACAGGGCCAATGAACTTTTTTTAATTATTTCCATAATTTTAAACATCATTTACGAGTTGCATATAAAGAGAACAAAATAAAAAAAGAACACCTTCAATAATTTTTAATCTAATCTGATTTTCATGAACTACGACTCAATCTTACTGTCCAAAAAGAACAATGCACGTTTTGTACTATGTAGACTAAAGCAAAAAAATCCCCTCGAATAAGGCACAAATGAAAGTTCAGAAACGAACATACTATAGTTTCAGTTCTGTAAACAAGAACCTTCTTCAGTATTTATGCACCACATGTTGAGTAGAGAAGTAAAGAGACAACCACGTGAAAATCAGTTTAACCAATAAAAACAAAGGATTAAGTTCGAACTGAACAATTAAAAGAGGAGATATAAAATAGGAGTGAGAGGAGTTTGTGGGAACCCTAAGGTGCAAAATATTCAATTATAATAGACTCCCAAATATTGGAAAATGTGGGATGCTAGAAGGATCATTTAGCTAAATTATTAGAATTTTTCGAAATATAAAATGATTTCCAGAAATCAAGTTCGGTTGATGAAGAGCAGTGTTGACTGATTTTAGTAAAAGGAAGCTCAAACCTGTAATAAGAATTTCAACTATGTAGAGCAATAAAAGATCAGTTTATGTCCTGATTTTGGCCACATCTTTCGTGTTTCTTAAGTAGAAGTTTTATCATACGTTTAGTTTTTCCAGCATTCGCAAAACCACATTGACACACTTTTTTTAGTCAATTTTAATTACTTTAATGATTCAAGTATTTAATACTAATTATTAAGCTCAGAATATACTTCATGTAATGAAATAGGAAGCGAAAACGCGTTTTCTCTGAAAAAAACCTACCTTTTTTACAACGAATTCGGAATTTCGACCGTCAAAATATTGAGATTAATCGCAATCTCGAAAATATGTTCCCTATAGTTTAGGCAAGACAACGATCAAAAGTTTCCCTTAATAAAACTCGAAAAATTTTGGAATTGTATGGTATACATATTTATACATCATTTCAAAAGTTTGTAATTTTAAGTGACAAAATGCAAAATTCAAACGAAATCGTTCAAATTATACTCGAGAAATCACATTTAAAAAATACGCCTTTTTTAAAATTGAATTACTGTTGTTGTTGACGTATGCCTGTTAAGGCAGAGGGAGGGGTGCGATTGTTCTTGCTTTCCAGTGGCGCCATCTATGGCCAAGAATTCGACTTCTACCACACCCATATGTGACACCCGTTTATAGGGCGGACCCATTCATACATCCATTCATTAATCCACAGATCGTAATTTTGACCTAAATCAGAGAACTATCAATCTCCAATCCAGTACCCGCAGAGTTTTTGATTTGTTATGGGAACATAGAGGACTTTGCGATTCGACAGACTTAACAAGCATCAGTCACCATTTACTACACGAGGAATCTTCGGCTGGCGGGATTCGAGCCCACGAACTCTTGGACATGGGCCCAGCGTTCTACCAACCAGGCTATCCCGGCCAATCGAATCACTAATTTATATAAAATGTGTTGTCTAATTGAAGTTAAGCTTACTAATTTTGAAAAAAGTTTACTGAGATATATAAACTAATATTTTTTAGATAAATATAGATTATTCCTGTCGAATAACTTAAAAGTTGGTATTTAATCAATTTATAGCTTTCTTATTAGAAAACACTTTGCTTTATTTTCCAACATTTATCCTATTATCAACTATCTAGACTAGTGTTTCCCAAACTTATGACTTTTGTGTACCCTTTCTAAATTTTTCCTAACGTTGAGCACCACCAATAAAAAAAATGAATAAATTTTTTACAATAAAAAATTGCACAACAGTCAAAAATCAAAACTGGTTGCTAACACCACTAATTATTAACTGTTAACTCTGCAAAAAATAACCAATAGAAAAATAAGTAATCGTTAATTTTCTTGGCTGACTTCGTTTTTAAATAAAATTTTTTGAAATTTTCGTTTGTTGCAAGATATTTCGCATAAGAACACGTACCCCCGCTAAACTGTTCCCGTACCCCTGGGAGTACGCGTACCACACTTTGGGAAACACTGATCACGGTAACTAATTTTTGCAATAAAACTAAAATATGAATTATAGCATACATAAAAAAAATTTGCAAAAATTTAACGATAAAATTTTAAAAATTTATGCATTTCCAATCAGAAATTTAAGCCAAATACAAATAGTATTTCATAATTCCTTTCTCTCTTATACACCTATACAGATTCAGATTTGGTAATGATGTAGAATTGCCTCGGTTATGCTATATCACTCAGTCGCAATAGCTAAATAGATAATAACTCAATTACTGCCACATCAGGGGTATTATACACCCTTCCTTGTCGATAATGAGATACTCAAATGAATATCATTAGATAATTGTTATGGGTGAGATATATTTAGAATCTGCTAAATAGAATGGAATATAATGCTTGTTCCAATCGATTAAGATACACTGACTGTTTAATAGTGGTAAATATTTCTCTAAAACCAGAATGTAGTGAGAAAAAAAATTAAATAATTTTGGTGAAAGTACTTAATTTTTAAATTTAGTTACTTATTAATTATAAGACAACGTAGGACATTGAAAAAAAAAATTATGGTCAAAACTACTGGAATATGGTTAAATTTACTATATTTTAGGCTCCATGCGAGCACCGAAAAGGTTCTATACAAGAAATCATTTGTCTTTCGAAAATCCCTGAAAAGTCTGTTTTAATCTTGCATGATGTATCCGAAATAAGTGACTCCAAATTTAGGTTTTACATTTCCTATTATCAAAGGTAGCTCACACACTGTTAGAAATTTCCAGATAACATCGTTAAATAACAGTTTATTTCATTGTTTCTAACCAAATTCAAACAAAATAGTCAAATAAGCATAAATAATATTGTATTCATATTATCAGCCGTGAGAAAAACCATTTATTAACTGTTTTCTAATAATACAGTTAATCAACTAGAATTTTATCGCACCAACTACGCCCATCTAATGAAGCCAATTATTTCCTTCAGCTAGGTGCAAGAAGACTAATCTGCCTGTCTCGAAACCGACAGAACGAGAAATCGAGTCCCAGCTTTGACATTACAATATCTCCTCCATTCCCTTCAGCAGATGAAAAGTTTCAAGTGTAATGATTTCCACAATTTGTGACCCTGGGTTATTAGAATACCAAAATCTCATTCACGCATAGCTGTCAACACCCCGTAAAGCTAAATAACACAAAAAATCTAGTGTTTCCCATCTCTTACGATTGGTGAAACAACCAGGTAAACTAATAAAACCACATTCCCCGGTTCCTTTGATAAACCACAACTCAGCCACAACCTAACTCTAATGCTCATTACCTAACGAAAAGCCTATCTACAATGTCCAGTTAAATTTATTTTTTACAGTTTTAAAACCGTGCTCGTTGTGAATAGTTAAAAAACCGTATGTTTTTCTTAACTATATTCACTTTTAACGGTTTCAAATCCATAGAGGTAAAAATGTTCTTTACTGTAAACTTTACGGTTAATTGAATGGACAAGCTGCTGTTGGTTATTTTACCGTAATTTTAGAATGAAAATTCGAAGAGTGTAACCCATATTTTAATTTATTTACATTAAAAGTCCCCTGATATCCCAATGTAAATATCTTGAAATTTAAAGTAATCTAAATTCTTTTTATATGCTTTCAAGTGTATCGTTCCATTACATTTGCGGAAAGTTTTCCTTTAAAGAAACTTTCATCTTTCTTTGGTAGCTGAAATGTTGCCAAAACATTTTCAAAAATAAAACCAGCATAAAACGCTTGAAGATGCCCGAAAGTTTAATTATAAATACACCACTATTTCATCTACTGCAAAAAACATTTTAAAAAAAAGATTGTTTCCGAGGTAGCTGAAAATTAATGACATTTTATAGCAGTTTGAAATATTAAGGTTTTATTTACATTTTTGAAGAAATAGGAAATTAGAATTACCTAAAAATATTAAGCTCTACTTCATTTTAATACTTTTTGAATTTTTCTCAAAACTTCATTGATATTATAAAAAGTGTCAGACATGTGCATGCGAACGCTAAACTGTATAAATACTATGGTATCATATGAACACTAAATTACGTCTGCATTTTGCCTTAATTTCAACATATAAAGCTATTAACTTTTTTCAAAAAGAATAAATAATAAAAATTGCATAAAGACACCTACATTAATTATCTAACAATAAAAATTATTTTATCTTTTTTAATATGAAATTTAAATACAAAATTATCCTCATTTTAAAATGAAATATATCCTTTTAGTCTACATTAGGCTTATCTATCATACATAATCTACACATAGTTTACATCATAGTTTACATTATTGTTTAATTTTTGATTTAATACATTGTTTAATATTAAAAAAAATTCTGTACTTATTTAAAATTAAACACAATTAAACTTAAAATAAAAAAGCTAAGTAACAGTTTAAAAAGTAAGCAGAAAAGCAATAACATTTTTTGAACAAGATATACATTATTCTTGGCAAATTAAAACAATTAAATTTTTATTGTTGGAAAATTAGATTCCATGCAAAAATTTAACATCAACATCTATGATAAACATTTCCTATGAAGGTGAAAAACAAATTGCACAAAACGTGATTAAAATCTAGATTTAAAGAAAAAAAACACATAATACCAACGAAACATGGCTTATGATAAGCATGACATATCACCCAACCAATTGGCCGGGATAGCCTGGTTGCCAAGGCGCTGGACTCACATTTGTGAGAACGGGAGTTCGAATCCAGCAGGCTGAAGAATCCCTGTGCAGTAAATGCTGACCGGTGCACGCTAAATCTGTTTTGTCATAAAGTTCTCCATGTACCCATAACAAATCGATACCTTCACGAGTACTGAATTTGAGATTCATTCTCTGGGCCAGATCAAAATTACAATCTGTGGATAAATGAATGGATGTATGAATGGGTCCGCCCCATAAACGGGTGTGACGTATGGGTTTGGCAGAAGTCGAATTCTTGGTCATAGATGGCATCACTGGAAAATAAGAACAGTCGTATCCCCTCTGCCTTAATGTTCGACGACAGCAACATCACTCAACCTTGGCCAAGCAATCAGCCTTATTTTAGGGTTCCATCTCTTAACGGCCATGTTAAGAATATCATGTAATTTTAATTCCAGTCAAACAGCGTAGACAATCCCTGAGCTGGTACCTTTTTCTCAAATTTTCGGCACCGCAACCAATGAGAGGACTTTCAGTCATAACAGACTTAGCGAGCACCTTGCAGCGTATACACGGCGACTGTTTTGTCTGCTGCCAGGTTCGAACTCCCGTCCCCCAGCTCTCCTCAGCGTACCTCAATAATGTACCATATTTATATCCTCAATTATATTTGAAAATATAATTGGGAATATAAAATATGGTATACATTAAAGATCACACGTAATTTTTTTTTATTTTAAAAAATCTACTTGCTTCTCTTTTTTTCCTCTAAAATATGCTTTTTTTTTTGCATTGCATTCTTTTATTCAACAGCAATATGGACTTGTAAATTAAATAAATAGCCGTACCACAACGCTTGTTTCTTTTTTATTTATATTTCAGAAGCTACTGAAATTGTTGCTACATCATCATTTGAAACAAATATTTGATACTCACTCAAAAGCAAAAAAAAGGGAAAATGGAGAATATAGATAAAAAAAATAATGAGATTCATTTTTCAACAAAATGAAATGGATATTTTTTTTTTACTTCTTTGATCATTAATATAAAAATCAATCGCATAAAAGCTTACATTAGCTTTAATAAACAGAAAAAGCAATAAAAAAAACTCACTTTGTGACTTATATTGATCTATTTCTCTTCATAAGCATTTATCAATCAAATACATTACTTCACTTAAGTAACATACTTTTTCTTTTATTTTTCTATATTTAATGCTTTGATGCATTTTAGAAATGGTAACAAGAATTTATTAAAATCCATATTTACTGCAGTAATTGCTTCATTAATTTGCTTTTCAAAGTTTTTCTGAGGAATTTTTATTCCGAGAAATATGAACAATATCCAAGAATGTTAATTTTTATTTAAAATTCAAGTATATGACCAAAAGGTCTTATATAATCAGGACCAGATAAATCTTTAAACAAATAATTACAATTGTAAACTAAAATAATGCATCTCTGATAGTAAGTTTCAGAAAGCAAGAAACATAACTTTATCATAACTTAAACTTAGGTAATTCGCCAGTTATTCGGAATTTAGACATTCTTACCGAATAACTGTCTCTTTACTGTCAGAATATTTTAACTAATTGAATAACTAGGTTCAATTGCCAAAATGCATGCGTGTGTAGTGAGTAAGAAAAGCATAAAACATAACTTTGATGGTTAACTTGCCTTACACTTGGGATCTGTAAGCTCAGAATCCAGTAATTCTTACCGAATAACTGTCTCCTGACTATCAGAATATTTTAACTAGTTAAATAACTAGGTTCAATTACCAAAATACATGTCTGTGTAGTGAGTAAGAAAAGCATAAAACATAACTTTGATGGTTAACTTTCCTTACACTTGGGATCTGTAAGCTCAGAATCCAGTAATTCTTAACGAATAACTGACTCCTTACGGTCGTCCTGCAGTGGACTGATCGTTAAGACACGGTTCCCAGCAGATCACCGAAGTCAAGCATCACTGGCTGCGGTCAGTGTGCGGGTGAGTGACCACTCGGATAAGTGTGCGTAGGGACCGAGGGTGTGCGATATTGGTCCTCGTTATACTGTTCTACCGTAAAGGGCTCGACTTCGCATGCAGGTCGTCGGTCTACCGAAGCGGGAGTGTCATCTCCTCTGCAGAGGATCAAAGTTGTGATGGCATGCCTCCGGATCATCCTCAGGGATGTTTCCCAGACCGTCGCCAAAAGCCCATTGTGCAGCTCTAGTGCGACGTAAAATGAACTAAAACTACAACAACGACTCTTTACTGTCATAATATTTTAACTAGTTATTTAACTAGGTTCAATTGCCAAATGCATGCGTGTTTAGAAAAGTATAAAACATAACTTTGATGGTAAATTTGCCTTACACTTAGGATCTGTAAGCTCAGAATCCAGTAATTCTTACCGAATAACTGACTCCTTACGGTCGTCCTGCAGTGGACTGATCGTTAAGACACGGTTCCCAGCAGATCACCGAAGTCAAGCATCACTGGCTGCGGTCAGGTCAGTGTGCGGGTGAGTGACCACTCGGATAAGTCTGCGTAGGGACCGAGGGTGTGCGATATTGGTCCTCGTTATACTGTTCTACCGTAAAGGGCTCGACTTCGCATGCAGGTCGTCGGTCTACCGAAGCGGGAGTGTCATCTCCTCTGCAGAGGATCAAAATTGTGATGGCATGCCTCCGGATCATCCTCAGGGATGTTTCCCAGACCGTCGCCAAAAGCCCATTGTGCAGCTGTAGTGCGACGTAAAATGAACTAAAACTACAACAACGACTCTTTACTGTCATAATATTTTAACTAGTTATTTAACTAGGTTCAATTGCCAAATGCATGCGTGTTTAGAAAAGTAAAACATAACTTTGACGGTAAATTTGCCTTACACTTAGGATCTGTAAGCTCAGAATCCAGTAATTCTTACCGAATAACTGACTCCTTACGGTCGTCCTGCAGTGGACTGATCGTTAAGACACGGTTCCCAGCAGATCACCGAAGTCAAGCATCACTGGCTGCGGTCAGGTCAGTGTGCGGGTGAGTGACCACTCGGATAAGTCTGCGTAGGGACCGAGGGTGTGCGATATTGGTCCTCGTTATACTGTTCTACCGTAAAGGGCTCGACTTCGCATGCAGGTCGTCGGTCTACCGAAGCGGGAGTGTCATCTCCTCTGCAGAGGATCAAAATTGTGATGGCATGCCTCCGGATCATCCTCAGGGATGTTTCCCAGACCGTCGCCAAAAGCCCATTGTGCAGCTCTAGTGCGACGTAAAATGAACTAAAACTACAACAACGACTCTTTACTGTCATAATATTTTAACTAGTTATTTAACTAGGTTCAATTGCCAAATGCATGCGTGTTTAGAAAAGTATAAAACATAACTTTGATGGTAAATTTGCTTTACACTTGGGTTCGATAAGCTCAGAATCAAGTAATTCTTACCGAATAACTGACTCTTGGCAGTAAGAATATTTTAAGCAGTTAATTAGCCATGCGATCACTAGCAAAGCATGTAGTAAGTTTGAGAAAACATAAAGCAGAATTTTAATGATAAGCTTGCCCTGGTATAACTTACACTTGGGGTCTTAAGCTTTGAATCTAATCATTCTTACCGGTTGAATGATTAGATTCACGGTTGAATTATTTCAAGTAGTTAATTAACCATGTGAGGTCCAAATATGTGTTTAATGAGTTAGGAAAAATATAAAACAGAACTTAGATGGTTAACTTACCCTTGCATAACTTACATTTGAGATCTTAAGTTCTAAACTTACATGTGAAAAAAAATTGTTAAAATTCTGGTAATTCTGGTAGTAAAAACAGAGTTATACCGTATTTAAACCATTTACTTGGTAAGTTTTTCGTTCATGTGGTAACGGTATACCGGAAATTAGGTTTTCAAAATTATTATTACACATTGAGAAAAAAATATAAAATTGAAAAGTAAACCCAACCAAATAACTGGTTTTTATGCCATGCTCTCAGGTATCATGATAAAATTACCAAATATCACGTATTATAAAACCATATCTATTGTTAATTTTACCAAAATCATTAGCAAAATGCATCGTTAAAAATTACCGAGCTCATTAATGTCCGATTTTTTCCGAATATTTAACTCTTTGCTATCGGAATATTTCAAACGGTTAATTTCCTATGTATAAACACAAAAGAAATTTTAAAAAATAACACAACTTTAAGTAACTTTCATTCTGATATATTTTACAATATTTTCAATTTCTTTTTTTAAGAAAAAGTTACTATTTAGACATAACTAGTTTTTGTTATTAAATTTGTAAACATTCAAGAATTAATAATTAATTATCACATTTTTTGTGGATAATTTGCAATTATTTGTGGTAAATTGTTAATGATGTAAGTTAGTTAATAATCAATCTTCGTATTCTCTCTTACATTAAACTAATTTCTATCATTAAATGTATGAAAGTTCTAAACATGATTTCAATCAACTATTACTTAAATAATGCTTACGCAATATTAGAAATAATATTCTATTTCCTAAGACATTTCATAAACCATTAAATTCCTCATACATTTAACATCACATCCATGAATAGCTGTCAAAACCATGCTGAGTTCATAATTCATCACTCAAAGACAAATCAATCTGTTTTCCGAAATGTTTGAACAAAGCTCATAGACAAAAACACATTAATAGTTTTCATTTATCTTTATGGGTTATATTTTCTATGATGTAACAGCATAGAAATAATTTAACTTTAGTTCTAATAACAATATCTTTATTTTTATATAAACTACATACCAGCACTTACATGAAAAAAACTGTTAAGAAATTTTTAACAAATATCATTAACGAAACGCAGTATTTATAGAAAATGAATATTTTTGGGGATCATTGGTATCAGTTTTCAGTCATTTATGAACAGAAATCTTATAGTAGGTATTTAGAATTTGTCAAAAACGGTTTCAAAAACCATAATAATTTAAATTTCATCATAAAATATGTCAGTTTGATTAACCTACTTTTTTAAAATAGAAAATAAACATAATGAATCAGTTAATTGGTATTCGCAAATCGGAGGGAATACGTGATTAGGCCAAACCAAGCAATTTAAATCACATGATTGGGCCTAATCGTGTGGTTGTGCTTGGCGGGTAAACGTTACAGCATTTAGTCTTGGTTTATTATCAAGTTGAATCAATTTTTGGAACACGTTCAATTGGATGCCACGCATATGCGTCGAATCTGATTGGCTTTTAAATCGTGTCATTAACGAATGACCTGACGATGCTTGCGGGTATTCAATTTTATATGAGTAGCGTCCTTCTTAAACTAAATGTATTGAATCTGTTTTCCTTTTGAAAACTATAATTTAATAAGCAATCAAAAAATCTTTAAAGAGAATAAAAAAACTTTTTTGTGTTAAACAATTTAGCGAAAACTTTATTTCTAACGAATTTAAGTAACAATACGAAAAATGTTGTACTCAATAGTTTGTTTTACTTACGTTAAAAATTTCAAGTTAAGTATAGTAAGTAGAAGCTAAGTGCTGAGTAATAAATGTTTTGAGAGAAATACACTAAAAAACTGTTATTCAGAATTTCAACTTTTCACACTTGTAAACAAACTGTTGTTTTAAAACATTACCTTCGTAAGAATATTCATTTTCTGTCTATTCTTCAAAAGTAAATTAATCATTATTAAGAGTCCGAACTTTTAATTCAAAGATTATTTCTTTAACTTAAATTAAAAAAATATGCTCACCTTATTAAAGAAAAATATTTCCTCTCTTCAAAAAATTATTTTGGGCGTTAAATTATCACAATGCAACATTTTACCTCATTAACTTGAACAAATTATCATAGTCTTTTTTTAAAACTTTGAAATGTTTAAGTAAAAAAAAATAAAAAAATCGCGATAACGTTCTTTGTATATCTTAGTTATTTCTTTTAGTAGGGTTTTTTCGGTATCTTTTGAATTCTTTACTTTTTTTCAGTTCTTTTGCTACCAAAAAGGCTTTTTTTCTTTGAGCTTTTTTTATAAATAAAGTATTTTTTAATGCACTTGAACAAAATGTTTTGAATTCTAAAATCATATTCTTAAGGCAGATATCTAAGACATTTTTTTTTACATATAAACTGTGTTAAAGGAATACCGAAGTGATGCGAGCAAAAGAAAAATTGTTACTTTTAAAAAATGATTTGAATGTAAGATACATGTAGTAAAAACAGCGTTTGTTTTACTGATTGTCTACTAATTTTTAATTTATCCCAAAAAACCTATGTAAGGATTTTTCAGTAAGAATGATTAGGATTGTGCAATGCTTGTTTTGAAAAGAGAAACATTACACTACAACTAAATTTTTACTTCGTTAACATAAATAAAATTTTAATGCGTGATTTTTTACGTACATAAATTTCATCAAAACAAAAAATCACATTGTAATTCCATGTGTATATTTTGCTTTGCATTTCTCTGATTCTGTACCTTTATTTTTTTGTCTCTTTTACGTCAAGAAAGAACTGTAAATGTTTCATACAGTTTAAAATACACTCTAACAAAATGTTTAGAATTCCAAAAATATATTCCTTAAGAAACTTCGTTCAATTAATGCAGGCACTTAAATCTGCTTTGTTTTTAATTTTAAAGTTTAATTTTTTGCGTTAAGCAAAAACATGTTACTTTTAGCTTTTGTAAAACTCATTGTTTTAAGAAAAAAGAAATCTATTAATTATAATAATTATTGTACCTATTGTCTTTTAATTTTTGGCTTTGTCAAAATACGAAAGGAGCTTATAAAATTTGTTTGAGATTTATAGATTCATTAATTTCTTTCTTTCAATTTTCTTAAACAGCAGTAAATTTGATAACTTTTACAGCATTCACATCTCTGCTAAACTCTATTTTTTTTCTAAAAGTTTCCTTCCCGTTAGAAGGAAAATTCTTAACTACATTTTGTGTCCATTTACAGTTTGTAAGAAGAAATGAATTAAAATAAAGGTCAATTCTATAGCATTTAGTAAATAACAGTGTACAACTGTTATTGGAAACTAACAAACTGTTATTGGAAACAAAACGTTGAACATGGAAAGCTCAATCTCTCTTTTGCACTATCTTTACTATCTAAAATGCTTATAATTTTGTGTATATGGCAACAAAGTCGGAGAAATTTCTTTTTTTTTAGTGTTTATACAAATACATAGGTACTTAACAAATATGTAAGTACAAAGTGCTAAATAACACTAAGTTAGGCATAAATGTAATCAAACACCATAACTGCTCATATAATCAAATAAACAGAGTTATAAATTTGTTTTTACTATGCATATTAATTTTGCAATAATAATTTAGCAACATTAATTCAGTAATAATTTTAATTTAAGTGGTGTTTAAAAATTTATGCGTAAGAAAATGGAGTTTTAATAAAACTATAGACTATAACTAAGAACATATGTTTTAACATGCGTATGTTTTAAGCTGAAAGATAAGCATTTAAATTCTACTTGCATTTTTTTTCTAATGTAACATTATAAATTCTCAATGTTTAATATTTAAATCAGTATATTCAATTTGACACTATTTATCATTCATATTTAAAAAGTTTATATTCTACTTTTTAAAATATTTATATTCTACCTTTCAAAAAATTTATATTCGACCAACTTCTTATTCGGCTTCCACCGACCACAGTGCTAACGTGAAATATTCTCAGTGGTAGACGGATCATGGGTTAGAGTCCCCTTGACGTCAGGCTAACCGTGGGAGGTTCTCGTGGTCTTCCTTTCCATGTGACGCAAATGTGGGTTAGTTCCATCAAAAAGTCCTCCACGAAGGCAAATTTCTCCCAATACTTGATCCAGGAGTTCTCTTGTCTTCTGGATTGGGTTCAAAATTACAAGGTTGCGGAGTTGAACATTAATAGCCGTAAACCCAAAAAAATGGTTCTGCTGTTCAACGACGGTTATAAAAAAATATATAAAAATACGGCCAGAAAAGCAGACTGGCTAGATTAAAGAAGTTTCCATATTTTTTATAAAATTTCATTTTCAATAAATTTAATACCTGAATATTTTCTTTATAGATCCAAGTTAAAATACAATGTTAGAAACTCCTCGACAAATATAGTTAAACAGCAATTTATTTAATTGTTATTGTATCATCTTCAACAAAATAATAAAATAACCATAAAAAGATCATAGTCAAGCTGACAAGTGTGAAAAAAAAACATTTATAGTTTTCTTTCTAATACAGTTAAACAACCAGAATTCTATCCGAGGCAACTAGGGCCACCTTATAAAGCCATTTTGTTCCCCGCAGCTGGGTAAGTTAGAGGCCTAACAGATCAATCTCATGAATGACAGAACAAAGGTTCGAATCCCAGCTGTAAAACTGTCATGACTTTTATCAATATAATTTAAAAAGCACTCAACAGTAAGAAAAAAAACTTAAATTATAAAATGTATTTTAATTTTAACGCAGTTTAGAAAAGGACGAGACTTGATGGTTTTGGAAGAAATTGAAATATTGTTTTTTGGCTGTTCTCTATGCAGTCTAATAAATGAACATTCCTTTTTTGAAAAGAAAATGACTCTCTATTTGTAATAGCACTAAATCACATCTTTTATTTCATCATTGGTGATTCTACAAGTCTAGACCGAGACTGCTCGTCCAATTTCCTGACAATCAAAATTCCTAACTAAAGATTCTATTCCTAAAATAGAAATTCTATTGTTTACAATCAATTTCAAAAATCTTTCCTAGATCTGCATTTTATAATAACATTTTTGAAGGTAACGATTGAAGATCAAGGAACAGAACGGTTTAAGCCCATTTTTATCAAAAATGAATACTGCCTCATCATCTGTTGCATAATAACGATTACTAAGTTTTGACAAGCAAGTAAATGCGGAAAATCGTGCGTCCCCGAGAGTTATTTCACGATGAAGATAAGCCGTGATGGGGAAAATCTATTTTTGTCCATAAGCCTAGGAAAGAATGGTTTCTGTCCAAACACAATGACTACGTACCTTCTGCATTCACTAAACAAAACTCAGTGGCGCGACAGCCCATAGAGGGCCAAGGCCCTTCTCAGTTTTCTTGACCTTTGGGATCTGGGGTGCTAGAGCAGATGTTCCGGTAGGGTGGTCAGCCTAACGCGAAAAAAGTATGCTAGTACTCATTTTATCGACTCAATGAAGGGGTGAAAAGCTGAGCCAATCCTGCCCGGCCCGAGGATCGAACCAATATCCTGTGGCACGACACCTCGAAGCTCTACTACTCGGCCGCCGGGCGTAGATGAAATTCATTAACAAAACTCAAAAACGAAGAAAAACGATCTACTTTATCTGTCAAGCTTTCGCGGTGTGGTGAAAGTGTGAAAAATAATAATCACAAACAAATACTTGTGACAATTGTGTATATTTTTATTTCTTACGCTTGAAATCTCATGCCTGCTCCTAAAATATTTCAAGCCTTGAATATCCTTTTTTTCTCAGAATCAGCTCTCATAGACATAAACCATTTTTTCCTGATTTATTTTCCGTTTACTTTCTCAGAATTCTAATAAGAAATTGTTAGAAAATTTATATTTTTTTAGTATTTTAAAAATCTTTCTGTATTCATTCATTTATTTAGAGAAATTTTTTGCAATGCTTAATAATATTTTTTTCTTACACTTATATTATCAATAAGTTAAATATCTACAACCAAAGCAAAAAAAAATCGAAACATTTTATACATTATACTTTTTTCTAACTAAAAAATCTAACTGTATAAAATATACCGCTTGATTTGGGTGTGACACTTAAGATACCTTTCTTGTAAGTAGTAGTAAGAGAAAGAATTGTTTTTCCTCTTATTTCTCAGATTAAGTCAATTATCTGTCCCAAAATAGCTAAAGACTTAGAAAATTATCTCGAAAGTTTTTTCGAAGGCACTGAACTCCGATAACAAGCTATAAACCTGCTTAGGCAAAGATTAACTTCGTAAATGGCTGCATTAAGAACATTTTATGCTCATTTTTTTTAGATAAATAGAACTTTTTCTGTCTCACTTCAAAGTCGCTAAAGCTCTTTTCGGAATAAAAAAATCTCTAAAAGTTACAAAAATATTGTTTTCTTTCACGTAAATTTTAGAAAAGTGTATTTATATTAATGATAAATTTATGGTAATAATTTTTATATTATAATATAAAAACTGTCGCAAGTTTCTATAAATATAACAAAGAGCTAATTGTTTTAGCCTTTCGTGGTCCCGCAGTGGACTGATCGCTAAGACACGGTTCCCAGCAGATCACCGAAGCCAAGCATCACTGGCTACGGTCAGTGTGCGGGTGGGTGACAGCTTGGATCAATCTGCGTAGGGACCGAGGGTGTGCGGTATTGGTCCTCGTTAAACTGTGCTACCGTAAAGTGCTCGACTTCGCGCGCAGGTCGTCGGGCTACCGAAGCGGGGGTGCCATCCCCTCCGCATAGGATCAAAATTGCGATGGCATGTCTTCGGATCATCCTCCGGGATGTTTCCCAGACCGTCGCCAATAGCCCGGTGTGCAGCTCTAGTGTGACGTAAATTAACAACGACAACAACTTATCCTTTCGTTCATTACTTTTGGACAATAAAAATGACATGATAAGGATGTAAATAAGCAAAAAGGGTCTGGATGTGTTTTGTTGTAATCAATTAAAAAACGCTGTAATCAATTAATAAATTTTTTGTTGTGCTAAATTAATAAAAGAAAAAAAAGTAAAGCAACGTAAAAAAATTGTTCTAATTTAACGCTATTCGTGTGTAATATTTATGTGTCACTCTCATATATGTCTCATTTATGTGTCAATATTATGTGTTTACTCTCTGCTATAATTACTTTTGATTATCATTCAAGCATGAAAGTGAAAGTGCAGTTTCTGTATTACATTTTAAAGACGTTCTTTAACACTGCTTTTTTTCCTAATGCCCGCCGTAATGCCGCTACGTCATACAGGCATCTGAAGGACAGGTTTGCTGGTCACTTTTCCTGCGGCACCATATTAGGTGGAACAACGTTGCTCCAGCAGTAAAGACATATAGTACAGAGAATGAAAGAATGCCTGGCCCGGGATTCGAACCCAGAACCTTTCTGATGCAAGGCAAGTTCCCTGACCCCATTCTTCAGCATTGCTTTACGCCACTTTTTGCAGTAAAATTATAGTCGTGGAAGTTGATGATGATTTCTATAACGTTTCATAATAATTAAACGATTATTTAAGTAATGAACTTCATAAATAACTGTGCTGAATTAGCCGTACCTATTAAAATAATTAGTATGAAATAACTATTTGAAATCGTAGAAAATTACTTGTATTAAATTGCACTATTTCTAAATAGTCGCTATTAAACAGCTTTTTAAGTAACCTAACTTTAGCACTAATTTAAAAGAGAAGTTTTTTAATTAATTTGGAAAGATAAAATGATTGGGCTTAAAATTTATCCCAATAGAATTTGCGGTTTAATCTGTGAAACCAATTCCATGCAGTGCGAAAAAAAAGTATAATCAAAGTTACCGAAATATGGTAAAATTTACCGTGTTTATGACATTATGGGAACCCCAAAATCACAGAAACTATTGCCAAAGTGCTTTGATGATTATTTTGATAAAATTAAGAAGATAATATCATTTTATAATGCGTGATGAAATTTCGTAAATGTGTTAAGTAAGTAATGAAAGTAATGAAATTAATTAAGTGATGAAAACTTGGTACTTTTATCTTGATACCTTAGAATACAAAAACAATTTATTCGGTTAAATTTGCTTCACAGTTTTCAATTTTCTACTAAACGTGAGGTAATAAGAACTATAGTTTAGAAAGCGAGAATATCTCGTAAATTGTTACAGTAAAGAAAACATACGAAATAAATACCAAATGAACGGTTCAAATACCGTATATTTTGGTTCTAGAAAGGTCATTTCTGTACAGCACGGTAATATTACTAGAGTTTTTCTACGTGTGTTAAGACAATAAAAGATTTATGATCTTTTCATCGATTTTTTTCATATAGCAATCTATTTACAGTCAATAGACAGATCTCAGAACCAATCGCAGGATATATGGAGTAAAGCAATTTCACAATCAATTTTTAATATAAAGAATTTTATTTAAGCAATAGTAGCATAAAATGTCACTGGAATGAATTTTATGGACAAAGATTACTTGAAAAGGTTTCTAAAAATATTTTTTTTTAAGATGAGATTGAAAAAAATATATATATTGTTATATGAAGCATTACAAAAATATATAGTATAAAACTGCTTAAAAAGATTGCGAAAAATATTTTTCTGAAAAATAAGATTTCAAAAAAAAAGAAAAAAAACATTGTTAAAATAAACTATGCCTAATTGTTTCTAGTATAACCTATCAGAGAAATTTTTTCTAAGTTAGTCCTGGTGTAAAAGCTATGCTGTCACGCAATATAAGATTAAAATTTTATTAAAAGTATTTTTTTTTTGAATGGGCGTATTATTAATTGTATATCAGAGAATTTTTTTTCAAGCTGATCCTGGTGCAAAAGTTATGCTATCACGCAATATAAGATTAAAATTTCAATAAATGAATTATTAGTTGAATGGTTGTATCAGAAAGGTTTCATTTATTAATTGAATGAAGAAAAAAACTTACGATAGCATGTTGTGAAAACATACATCAGTAGAAATTCTGATAGTTTTTTTTTTTTTTGCAAAGCTTGAAGTTAAGGTGCGAAACATATATTTTAAAAGAAAGATTTCGCATCGAAAAATGTGCTAGCTATTCAAAAATGTATTATTTATTGTTTGCTGAGTGCAATGTAGAACAAAAGAAATCAGCCACTATACAATACGTTATTCATACAGTTTCTCAATTTTTCACCGCTTTATCAAGCGTCAATTTCAGTCCATTATTCCATCCAACTTACTCTAACAAAAATATACCGACTGTGAAGATTTGTCGACATGAAATAAACACTATAATCTTATACCTCTTACGTTTGTCAGAGCTTGGCAGATTTTAAGATCTTGATGTCGTGAAACTAAATAGTCAACTAATTTAAACTGAATAATATAACGTAAGTAAATTAGCCTAAATATTTATAGTATAATTGTGATGCTTTACTAATGCTTTTTCAAAAATATTCATTCCATATCAAACAAATGATTGTTAAAAAACGCTAATCAAATTTTTTAAACAACTTTCTTACAATTATTCCAGGGGATTGATAAGTATACAATTTAGTAAATATTTGCTGTAAAAATGTACTCGAAAATATTATTTTATTAATATAGAATTTTCGTAGTTTATATGGTTATTAACTTCATAACGTTATATTTTGTTCTTATTTCCCTCTCTAGTAAGTGCACAAAAACATAACCCAACACATTTAAAAAGCATATATAAACTACAGAATAATGTGCTATTAAACATGCATTGTTGTTAATATTCATCCAATTAAGCAAAACTATTTCTATTTTTTCTTATAAAAAAATCCAAAAAAAAATTTTTTTTAATGGCGGGCACTTAGGGGTTGTCCCATTGGCCACAGGAATGCCAGAACTGCTACTCTCTTCTCGTTACCCAGTGGGCACCTGTGGCAAAGCCACGGCGGTGGAGCAGCGTCGCCCACGTCACACAACCACAAACCCGTTTATAGGGCGGGTCACATTCACACACAAATGTGAAAAGACATAGAACACAGAGAGAGAGAAAGAAACATCCATGCCCTGAGCAGGATTCGAACCCGCGACCAGCAGCTCCGCAGTCAGGCACGCTAACCACTTGGCCACCAGGTCGGCGTATATATATATATTTCTCTTGGTGAACAAACTTTGATAAGCACCCTTCAGAAAGTGACACAAAATTACAGGTGAAAAAATTTAGAAAATTGAGACAAAACTTCAGGAATTTTTCAGGAAACTTAAGAATGAAATATTTTATCTGTGAATAAACAAGCTTTCAGCATTAGTCATTTTGAATATTCATTTAAAAAAAATTATGATGGAAAAAATTTCTAAACTTATAAGCCAGATCTTTATAATAAAATGTAGCATTAGCAATTTATAATTATTTCGCAACAATGAAATTAAAAGATCAATGACTAACTAGATTGTTATTTCAAACACTTGATTATTATGTCAGTTTAGTTTCGAATTTCAAGAAATCAAGAAAATTATTAAAACAATTTAAATGCAAGAATTACTACTGAAAAATAATTTTAAGCCTTATATGAATCCACACACTATTTTATGTGAATCACAAAATTTTAGCGTCGAATATTTTTAATTAGTAGATCTCAAATACATTGTGTGACCAAAACAAATTTTTAAAAAATACACAAATAAAAAAACTATGCATCAAATTCCTAAAATGACACTTGCTCAATTCATTTATCTTTTAGCACGCTATTAGAATTTTAAAATTATGGTAAAACATCCGGAAGCAGTCTGTTCATTTAATTTAACCATAAAGTTTGCCGTATAGAACATTTTTTATTGTCTTTAATAACTAAACAGCCTTTTAACCATTTGCAAATAGCATGATTTCAAAACCGTAAAAAAGAGTTTAACTGGACTTATTTTACCAGCTTTATGGTGCTGCCATCTATGCATAAATGAGAGTATCGTCTTCTTATATTCCAGGGTTGCGAATTGGGAAGTGCAGAACACTGGAAACTCTTCATGCATTGAGGAAGGGAATGAGGTCATGAGATTGACAGATTAGCCAACTAATTGAATTGTTCTCAATCAAGTGTTAGCAAAATCTTACAACAGTATCGGAAGAATGGAAAGTTTAGAAATAATGGTTGCAAAGTTTTCTTGAAAACCAAAAACTTTGGTCAGAGATTAGAAAAAATTGAAGGCTACAGCTAAAATGAATCGTTTCCGTCAACGATATTTGCATTGGAAATGGAAATAAAAAAAATAACTGTTTCTAAATCGAAGACATTAAGACATTTTCATAAATTTGAGTTTCCATCTCGCGTACCAAAAACAAAACCACTTTTTTCTGACTGTAAAACAGCATATAAAGCGATATTTTTTGGTATAAAAATAGCGTATTTTATTTAATACGAATAAAAAAATATAATTTTCATGAAACTTAGCATGTAACATTTCATCAAACTCCTATTGTAACAAACTAATGATGTCATTGAATACAGAGCACTAACTTTTTGACACTGATATAAATTCGGCTTGTAATAGCCAGGAAACAGTTTAAACCATTTATACTATCTAGCTCAGAGTCTCAGTTAAAATGTAAATACTCCAACTAGTCAGAGAAGGACCAGAACTTTGACTGACGTTAAATTCCTTTCGGCGAAAATATAAAATAAAATACTAATATTAGTCAAAAAAATTAAACTTGCATTATCAAAGAACACAGAACTCCAGAATACATTTGAGTACTCTATCTAGTCAGAAACTGATCAGAATTAAGATTGACGATAAATTCTATGCAGCATTAATAGTTTAAAAAAATTTAAATAGAATTAATCTGCTCGTAGTTGTCAAAGAGCGATTGAAACTTGCATCATCATATAACACATAGTTCCCGTTCAGATTTTAGTGTTCAGTTAAAAGTGGTCAAAATTTCGATGTAATATCCTCACACACATGAAATCTATATTAATGCAACTTTATAACCACATATTAATAAGGAGGAGTAAAATAATTATGTACTGTAAGTACAATAACAAAACATTTTTGTTTTAGTTCTCGATTATTTATCTTTCTTTTACTTTAAACCCCTTGAAACGTTTTGAACTTCTGTATAGTTTTAAACTTTAAACTTTGCACTAAAAAAATTTTGAACAAAAAAAAAGTTGTAATAAGTAATGAAATTTAAAAATTTTTTTGTTGTTCGATTTTTCAACTATTTTAAACATTTATTAAAATTTAAACTTTAAGATACTCAGTAATTAATCTGCATCAACTAATAAAGTACGACTTATTTTTACAAAATTCTGTACCAAGAAATAAAATGCAACTTTCATTCTTAGGGAATTAAATATCTTTTCAATTGTTTCATACATTTGTTCTAAATTATACAACAAATAATTTCAGACTCAGACATTTGGATGGAAGAGTTCACAAGAAGATCAGACTTCAGATAGTACTTAGTAATACTGAAGATAATACAAGAGAACAAGTTTATTGGAATTCGAGATCAAGTATGTAAGTACTGACCCTTTCTCTATTCGCAAGCTTATAGATTATTACATCTGCGTGCAATCTAGAAATTTTTAGCCATGTCTATTGTGTTCCAAATAAAAAATAGTTTCATAAATCATTTTTTCTATTAAAATATAATTTTCATTTTAAATTATTTTCCTTTAATTAATGTCTGTTCATTTCTAAATGTAACTTATTAAATGCAAATTATTATTTTTAAATAAATTGAAAAACATTAAAAAAATTTAAAAAGTTTAAAAAATTTAAAAATAAAAAATTTAAGACTTGTCCTTTAGCTGATAATTCATAGATTGACAGCCATTCCAATGCATTTTTTTGTAAATGTTTTAATATTATTTATTTAATTCAGTTCAATTGCTGTAAATTGTGTTATGTTGGTCTAACAGGTCTTGAATTTCGTAAGCAGATTAATTCCCACAAATCTGCTATAAAAATTTTTAAGCATTATATTAATTTGTTTCGTAATCTTCTCTTTTACTTCTCTTTTTTTCAATCTGCGCATTTTAATGGAGGGTGTTCTTTTCGTTTTTTTTAAGTGTTTCCTTTGCATTTAGTTTGCTTGTGAAATCGCTGTTTGGCCGGTTTAATGTGAGTTTTTATTTTCTCAAGTTTTTGCTTGAATTTCCTTTCTGAATTGGTTTTTTGTATTTCATGTATTTTTTCCTGGACTTATACAAAAACTTCGGGGTACTGAGAGAGATAATTTTGACATTTAATTTTGCCTCTCTCTCTACATAAAGGGTTTTGTTTTATGGCTTCCTAGACCGGTACCCCCTGAAGACGTCGGCTTCAGTGGTCATATATTTATTTTTACTTCCCTCGTTTTCTTTATTGCTATATTTATTAAATGCGAATACAGATATAAGAAATTATTTATAATGTAACTTAAATACCTAATTATTCATTCTTTTTGCAGTTATAAACTCATATTTCATAAATATTGAATTTTTTTATGTGTAAATAATGAAATTACAAGATTTATCAAGAAAATTACGTAAATTGTCAGATTACCACTATGACTTTTGTTTGTAAATGGATTTAAAAATAGTTTCAGATATACTTGCTTGAGTTGATGAAGAGATTACATCTTTTCGTTATTACTTTCTGTGGTGTAATCAACATACTAGGTTCAAGAACCGAAGTTCATGCCCTGGCAAACCTGTGAACTTCAATGTATTTTTTGTAATCTTCTTCCTGAAGTATAACGAACTGAACTGAATTTCAAGTGAATAAAATGTATATACACCGAAGAGTCATTACATTATGACCACCCTCCATCTATAACAATGGGCTCTCCCAGGTTTTCATGATTTCTCGCCCAGGAACAATGTTTTCATGGGGCATATTAGGAGCCATAATCCTCATAGAACAATCCCTCACGTCTGTAAGCTACTTGAACATAGTTGCAGACCAGGTTCACCGATTCATGGCAACAGTTTTTCTGCGGGGAATGGTGTTTACCAACAGGATAATGCACCATGTCATGAGGATCGAATCGTCATGGATTGGTTCGAGGAACATTCCAGTAACTTTCAAGTCATCCCTTGGCCCCCAAATTCACTTGATTTTAATCCAATAGAGCATTTGTGACCCTACTTGGAAAACCAAATTTGTGCTGCCACGTTACCCTCGCAATGTGAGGGAATTGCAGGACCAGTTGGTGAGCGCTTGGTACCAGATATCTCAAACTACCTATCAGCACCTTGTGGAATCAATACCACTGCGGGTGCTAGCAGTTTTGAGGGCGAAAGGTGGTCCTACATGTTATTAACAGGGTGGTTATAATGTAATGGCTCTTCGGTGTATGCCATTGAAAAATTTTGTTCCCTCTCTCTTTTATGCTTCGCTTTACATCTATTCTTTGGTTCTACATGTTTGATTATAATCCTAAATGTTTTTAATTTAGTTGTTAAAATGTCGTTAAAGTTGCGTTTAAATTTCGTATTTCTCCTTTTTTATCTTTGACGATTGAGTTATAAAAATTCAGAATTTAATACACACAACCTATCTCGCCAAAGTTTTCATATTTTTGATTTTTGATTTTTTTTCTAAAATTTCAAATTCTTAATAAAAAAAAAATTTTTAATTTTTGAAAAAAAAATTTTTTTCACTTTGGGGTTTGTCGTGTTACTTTCTTGTTTTATTTGATTATTTAAAAAAAACATTTATCAAAGCCCACGTTAATGAGCTGTAACCATTGTTATTGATTACTTCAAAGTATAGTAGATTTTAATGAAAACTAAAACTTTTCATTTTCACTTTACTTGACAACTTTATTTGTATTTTTAAAGTTTACAATAAAACTTTAACAAGACTGTATTATAAAAATTCGACTAGTTAGCTAGGCTACTCTCATTATTAAAATTAACTTTATGTCATCCAAAACAAAACAATTAACCGCTCGCTACTTAAATAATCATTTATCATTCCCTTAAACACTCCTCATGTCTGTACAAATGAAACAGTTCCTCTCTCCTCAGTAAATGGAGACACAGTTTAGCAAACATAGATGCATTCAATTACCTCAGGTCTCGCTTGAACGTCATTAAGTAAAGAACACGAAATAGCGTCCATGGAATATCATTGGGTCCTTCAACGATCTCCAAGTGTCTGACTAATCAGGCGGTCCGCATCAAAAGCAATCGACTTTAAATATTTGCCTAGCTAGAGAGAAATGGAACACATCATTTATTTTGAATGGAGGTCAGAGCTATTAAATCTATTTTAGGCATCTCCATATTAGGCGACATTATTGGAATAGAATATTTGTCAAACTCTCGTCTATATACTCTTAGTAATTTAAGTCGTCATAAATAAAGATTTCAAAGTGGATCGTGAATGTGTAGTGGTCCTATAGAATCGGTATTTGAACTTTGGATTAAATGGAAAGATAAAGAATTAAATTCTAACAGGTTATAAATTGAAAATACTAGCAACTAAATTTATACTGCTAAAACTATTATCAAAGCAACATAACTATGTTGTTATAAATATCCGACTCAAAAAGATCACAAATTATTAGTATTATATTTTCAGTATATTATACTCTAAAGTTGTTATCATATAAAATTATAATCCAAAATTATACTGTATCATTTTAACTTTTTTACCTATTACATTAATATTTAAATACTTAATGCATAAATTAAAGTATAACTATTCATTTTTACTTTAGTAATTACAAAAAATATGTTTTCGAAAAAATTAATACCCAAGATATTTTTTGACAGAAAACTTTTTAAGCCAGTTTTAATGTGTAACCCCCCCCCCCTTTTCTCAAGACAAGGATTTCAGAGGGAAAATTAAATTTCTATTTGAGATGCAAGTGAGGCCTTAATTTCGAAGTTTTTCTTTTCTTTCGCATTGAATTGAATGCGCCCATCTTCCGATGGTCGGACTCATATATTAGAAATTATTTTGTACATAAATCTCTTGGTTAAAGTGCGAAAAGTATTGCTATTTATGCATCTTACAGTGCTATCTGAAAAAGTGAGTCATGTCTTCAACGTATTTTTTCATGCTTAATCAAATGGAACTATATACGAGTCCGTAGAATGAACAGTTCAAAAGTTTCAAGTGTCTCATGCATAAAAAAGTACTTATTTTGACATGTATACTCTTTTTACTTTGCGATAAAAGATATCTGACCTTGTGAGTTTATTATTTGACAATTTTTATGGTGAGATAAAAACTCGAGCCGATAACTTAAACATTTCTGAACTTACGGAGGTTTTTTTCATAATAAGTACAACTTAAAAATTGTATATTTTGTAGGGAGGAAAAGCCCATTGCAACTTCAGAAATATTAGTCCTTTTCACTTGTGACTAGTCTCAGTCGATTAAGCAGGAAAAGATACTAAAAAACAATATGTCACTTGCCCATATAGAAATGTAAGATGCGCAAATTAGTGCGAGTACAAAGTTGAAATTTTTGTACATAAAACCCTTGTATTTTCCAAGCTATAACCAGATCATTGCTGAACTTATTCATTTTAACGTAAAAAATGCATTGAAAACAATGTCTCGTTTGCCTGGATAGAACAAAATTCGATTCTTCTCCTCAAATCACACCTACTTCCCATGGAAAAAACAGGAAATGTTCAGAAGAAAAAAAGTGAGTTTTCAAGTATAATTTATAAAGACATTACAAAGCTTTTAATTGAAATAAATAGATATTAATTTTTCCAAAGAATTCTAATCTTAATAGAGTATTTACTGTAACCAGTAACAGATTAAAAGTATTCATTAAATATTTAATTCGTCTGTAAGATTTTTGAACATTTAGAATTTGATTTTTCATTCGCTTGTGTTTGTTTTTAATTATTTGCACTCATGTTAAAAGATTAGGCAACTTTAGTAGAGAAAAAACCCTAGCATATTTCGGGAATTCGTTACCACCGATAAAATAAGTACTATTAAAATGCAAACTAAGGCAAACAACGTTAAAGAGCACGAAAATATTTATAAAATACAGACAGCTGTTTCAGATGCTCAAAGGGCAACCTTCATCAGTGCAACAGAAAGAAAGGAGAGAAAACAGGGTAAATATGGAGAAAGGTGACGTTACAAGAGGGTCTATACCCTCTTGTGACGTCACCCTGTTTTCTCTCATTTCCCTTTGAGCATCTGAAACAGCTGTCTGTATTTTATAAATATTTTTGTGCTCTTTAACGTTGTTTGCCTTAGTTTGTATTTTAACACAAAGGTCGCCCACTTGTGTATTTACTATTGAAATAGTTCGATCAGTTCTTTTTCTAAAGTAATAAACAGTAAAAATTAATTTTACAGAAGTGATAAAAATGGAATTGACAGCTGGACAAATTTTCATCGAGGAAGCATTTTTTACGAAGGGTGTACGGCCGGACAGTGCACCGTACATACTTCATAAGATCTTACTGACTTTCCACTCTTCATAAAATCTTACATACTATGTAAAATTTTAATTTAAATTGGAAATGTTAATCCATTATCCGTAAATATAACGAACTTCAGCAAAGTTAGAGGGACTGACACTTAAACTAGACGGTTATACACAGCTTCCTAACTCAATTTGGATAATTGCACATTTTTCCACTGTGGTAGCAAATTAAGCTACCAATACTAAGGTCCCGGGCGCAACCACAGTCGCCACCAACAAACATCTCTATCGAACTTCTACATTTTAAACTAACTCAATTCTCGATAGATTACCGCACTACACTATCTCACCTCGTTCACAATTTGCCTTATTTACTCAAAAAAATCACCTGCGTCTCAAACAAATTAATGACTGAACTGAAGTTAGCTTTTTCGAGTATAATATTAATTTATGGTCAGTGACCATACATTTTATGAGTAAGAATTTACGGTCAGACCTGTAATTTTAATGACATGATAGCTTTATGTGTGTACATTTATTTTTACTTCTAGCGACTGGCAGAAATTTTTTTAGAATGTGAATTTCTTGCTCATGAGCAATTAGGTGAATTTTTGAAAGGTATTAGTGACTCCTATAAGCACCTATAAAATGATTTTTCTAAACTTCCAGATTGGCTTAACTCTTTCACTAGAATTCAAAATGAACAAAAAATTTCAATCATAACTCAGCCTATTTTAAATGGTATGCTTATTTTTCCCTCATAAGTGCTTAAAAAAATTATTTTAAATTTGATAATAATGTGATGATTATTTAATATTATCATCGTTGATACCAAAACATGTTTTTCTGTATATTATATATTTAAAAAACTATGAATATGGAAAATGTATATTCGACTCTACTATCATATTACATTCAGATATGTATCATTTCTGTTCTTAAAATTCTTTATACAAATCTCTTGGAAATTTTCCAACCGTCTGATCTTTTCAAAAAAAATCAGCTAACTATTTCACAACTTTTGAACCGAAAAAAAGATCAAAGAAATATGACTCCTATAAAAAATTAAAAGGAAACGAGTATAACTGAAAATAAATTTTACCAGAGATTATATATGCATGAGTAAAATGCATAAATATTAATTTTGAATAAATCAATGCTTTCTGAAAACCTGTTTTTGTAAATTATTTCAGTTATAAAAAGAATTGATAAGCATCGAACGTTACAGCATAAATTTCTTGCTGAAAGGATAGAGTCGTAACAATAAAAGTAGTTCTGTTAAGTCAGCAAAAACAGAAATGGATATAATTTATAAATCCGAATACGAGAGAGGCAAAGCTAATGGATTTCTGTTGTGAGAGTGAAATTGATTTCCAATAGCAAAGTATTTCCTTTAATGCAGAACTGAAACTGAATATGCTAAAAAAAGTGTTAGAGAAAATAGTGTACATTTTCAGTCTCGTAGTAATTAATTTAAAAATCAATCAAAATTATTTTTGGTGCAAAGTTAGCATCTTAAACTATCTTTTAATTCTTTCCTCAACGATTTACCTGAGATATATTATAGTCTGGAACTTAGATATTTTAAAAGTTATTATAATTTTTTTATAGCAAATTTTTTGAAAGTTTTTTCTTCTTGATTAAAATTATCAAAACGACTGAATAATTTCTAATTTTACTCAATTTTTTATGCACCCCAAAAAAATTTGTGTAGGAGTAAACAAACTAACTTTAATTAAGATTGACAAACAATTAATTAAGATTAAATAACGAGATAACATTTAATTAATATTAACAAACTAATACTATTTCAAGAAATATTGTATGTATGCATCCTAAATTTATGATATTTTCTTTAGATTGAATTAGTATTTTTGAATTCATGTTAATATGCTGTCGGTGCTGTGTGATGTTTGATAAACAAACTAATTTTATTTTTAGAAATATTGTATATATGCATCCTAAATTTATGATTCTTTCTTTATATTGAATCATTTTTTGAACTCATATTCATATTCTGTCGGGGCTATGTGAAGTTTGATAAACAAACTAATTATATTTTAAGAAATATTGCATCTAAACATCCTAAATTTATGATTCTTTCTTTATATTGAATCATTTTTTGAACTCATATTAATATTCTGTCGGGGCTGTGTGCTTTTTGATAAACAAACTAATTTAATTTTAAGAAATATTGTATATATGCATCCTAAATTTATGAGTATTGCTTTATATTGAATTTTAAAAGTAATTTTATGGATTCTTTTGTACCTTATCTTATGCATTTTAGTGTTAGTGAATTAAACATAGTAGCGGCTATTTTACACTAAGTAGTTTTAAAAAACATTCTAAGTGTTTCACTACACCAGGAACTATCCCAGATTATGGTGCAGTGAAACGCCACTTGCACCATAATCTGGGATGCTGGTGCAAAGTAGCTAAAACCATTTTTGGTGCTCAAATACACGAAAAAGTTTTACATTGTATATGGAATTCAATTATAGTAATATATGTCTTATTTGCAAAATAAAGCTTATTAAAATTTATACATTTTTTATTTATCATATTATTAACCAACAAAAAGTCAGCATTTTAAAAATATTGGTTCGAATAATGCAGAGAAATAGCATAAGTAAAATCCAAAATAAATTGACACGAACATTATATTTACTCTTTAACAAATACGTTGTTTCTCTTTTGAAGAAAATCTGAAATTAGCTCTTGCACGAAGTACAAATTTTATAATGAAATTTACATTATGTTATTTAGAATGAACTCCTGGGGGAAATTCAACTAATGGTCTATTATCTCTTCTAATTTAATCTCTGCATGTGTTTGAAGATAATTATGGTACTTGCAAAACTCATTTAACTGAAAAATTTTAAAACTGAAGTAATTTTACACACGACACAGAAGCGACGAAACAACTAAACTTGATTAAATTTGAAGCTCGATACAATATACCAGTAAGAAAAGAAGTTTTTTTACTAAATTTATAGCTATATTAAAACTTTTTTGATTTCTAAAATTAAACTATCTTAAAATCATCGCATAAAGCATCGCACGGTGCTTTTTAATGGTACAATTTCAAGACAGACTATAACGTAAAAAATACTGAATAAAAAGCATGTGAGCGATAAAATTCTTTATGAGTTTGTTTACTTAAATATGAGAACTAAAACACGTTTTTAATACGCTGTTTCTGAATTATAATTACTTTCCTAAGACAAGCTTAGCTTTAAAAGTGCTATAATCAGATAAAATTTTAATTTTCATTACACTTTCTTATACAAGCTTGATTTTATTAAAAACAAACCTTCCTGTTTTCTCATGATTTTAAATGCATTCTATTCGAGTAATTTAAGGAGACAATTAAATTAAATTTCTACACTCTTAGTAAATAAATTCTCATTTTTGACGATACAGCAATCTTTTAGATGTATTTCGTTAATTATGAGCAAACTTTTGTAGCGAAATCACGTGATTTGTGACAAAAAAGGACTCAAATGTATGAAGAAATGTTTCCTCAATTTGAAACTTCATCACAGTGCATTGTGGGAGATTGTTAACCAAAATGACGAAGACTAGACGATCAAAAATAAAATGTCATAATGAGCCTACCGGTGTGTATGGTGATCAAGGAATTGGCCTCATGTCAGAAAGCGGGTTCGTATCCCTTTTGGGACATGGCTGTAATTTATCCTTCTGTTCCATCTGTCATTTTTGCATTGTTGGGGTCACGTTGAACCTATATAATGAACAAGGTAAAGTGATTATTAGAAAAGTTCGGTACTTCGACGTTGATGTTTTTTTATCAATTTTTGAAGAAAAAAATAGAATGACGAAATATTGTTCCTTGAAGAAGTAGCGATAATTATTTCGTCACTTTGACAAAAAGTTCACTCGGATCATATACCAGGAAATGATTTCTTGAAAAACAAGGAAACTTTTGCGAAATTTAAGTGTCCATTTTTTACAGTGTAGTTATGAAGGTTGTTTTTATTGAATATTTCATAAATGTTATTAGTTTACATTTTCTCAATACTATATTAAACAAATCTCGTCACTACACACGTTAAAGCATGATGAAAAATTCTAGAAGCTTAATTATTTTTTTAAAACATGTATTCATAGAATTTGAAAATGCATTTTTTCTTATGGCCTTAATTACTTCAATTATTCCCCAAATTCGTCAACAAAAAAAACTTCAAGTTACAATAACTCATTCGTCATAAATAAATAATTAAGACAGCAATTACACGTTCAAAAAGTTATTACTTTAGCAAACTTCTAACAAAAATAAGAGTTCAAACTCTCAATTACTGATAAATATTGAAGTTTACCTATCGGAGAAAAGACAATCTCATAAATAGAAGCAATTACTTCATACATTTTCTTCGCCACAAAAGTTTTAACCCGTATCTTGGAATTTTTCCAAGAACAGTCTTTTCGAGGAACGCCCATTAATATTTAACTCTTTCTCAACAAGGAAAAGTTGCTAATGGGTGCCTGCCCGCTTTGAATGTGCCATACCTGAAAAATGTGTTATTACAATATAGATGGGATGCTCTGCAATTTCAGAAGAGTATTTTTCTCTTTTGACTAGCTATCACGGCTATCTAATTTTGGATATAAAAATCGTTATTCTAAGAGAATGCTTACAACTTGATTAAAAATATAGATTTTTGCATTTATTGTTGAATAATGGATGAACGAAAAACAGAAACCTTATTGTGATCTTATGAAAACTGCTGTAATATTATGCAACTAAACATTAATATTACAGTATTACAAGTAGACAATAAACATTGGATACCGTTTGTTCAAGTGTAAAATTCACAAATATCCAATAAAAAGGCATTTTTCCAGCAAATAGCAGCAATATATTCTAAATTAAAATATATACAGATACATATTTTTCTTAAAAAAATGCATTTTCAAAGTTAGCTACTGATTGCATTTCTCCAAGAATAAATGCTATGCTTAACATAATATTTTTAACGACGCGGTTCAGCCACTTAGTATTATTTTTAACATCATTTATTAAAATGAGTACACATTATTTATTCTAATCAATACAAACTATGAAAGTCTTTAATATTATAAAATGTACGGAATAATGCCATTCATTATTATCGTTTATTGCTTAGTATTTAGATAAATAATTTAATCACTGAAAGTCTTTAGGACACGAAGAAAAAAGTCATAATTACAGTACTGTATGGTAATGATATTTCTAAGAATCAAAATTCTGGTATGCATTAAAAAGCAAAATATGCGATATTTAAACCATTCATTTGGTAGTTTTTCCGTTCACATGGTAACGGTTTACTGGAAATTTTGGTTTTCAAAATTATAGTTTTTACTACCACATGTTTGCTAAAAAATATGAAATTAAAAGTAAATCAAACAGAATAAACAGTTATATGGTGTCAAGAGAAATTTACCAAATTTTACTACATTTTATCACACATTATAAAACCATACTTTATGGTTAATTTTGCCTAATTCATTAGCAAAGCACTTCGATAAAAATTGCCGATCTTTTTGCTGTTCTTCTAGGTTCAGAAACAAGGTAAATTTTACCATATTCATGCAATATTGATCATATGATCTTTGACGGTTTTTTATTTAAACTAAGTAATGTCAGGATTGCAATCAATAGTATAAAATAGATGTCCACACTGTCAAATTTTTGGATCAAATTACAGTAACAAGTAACGACACTCCCTTTACATGGTAAAATCAGCAGGATAGATGTAAACGGTAAGTGCTACAGGTCAGGATACCGATATTTTTTACCGTAATTCGATAATTTTTACAGTGTGTACAAAATTCAGCATCCTAAGTCAAATATTAGATAAGTTAGGAAAGGTATAAAAAAAATTGCGCATTGATGCTCTTTTGATTAAATCAAAACCAAGAACTTTTAAATATTTGCATCCTTTTGCTTCAATAAAACAAAGAATTTTTCATTTTATATCTGAATGACGGAACAATTCAAATACTTCAGTTATAGCAAAGGAATTTCATAAAGAGTAAACGCTTGATATGATTAAGCTATGCGCAGATCCGATACGGCTTTATGATAGTCGAATACTAAATGACATTCTGTCTAAATGTAAATGATGAATGACTCGTTTGTCTAAAATGTACCTTTGTGTCTATCATCAATAAATTTAAGTGACAGAAAATTGCAACGCATCGTGGATCCACTTTGCGTTTCAAGAGAAAATTTGCTAACTATTAATAATTGAACTGACAGACTGAAATGAAACTTGAATGTAAGTTTTTTCAAAAAAATATCGAATTTCGATCAGTGGGAAATAATATTGATGATAAAGTCATATAAATATTATATCATGGCATAATTTCCTTTTTACGATAAAAATAAAAAAAAATATAAGGTGTTTCTTAATAACTTTATTCAAATAATTTCCAGATTTTTTGCAGTTTTTGATTGAAGTAAATTTAACTTGACATATTAAACCCTAAAATACAATAATTATCAAAATAAAAATGAAATCTTAGCACTGGCCATTTATGTATAAATATTATACATTAAATTACTATGGTATATTTAACTTAAAATCTTGTGAAGTATTAAAATCCATGTAAAGAGAAAATTAAATAAACTATTAATTTTAATATTCTCGCATAAAGTAACTCATCATTTTATTTATCTTACTTTTGAGAAAATTAAAACAATCTCATTTTTACTTCTACGATACTATTCAATCAAATTTTGATTAATTGATTTTTTAATTTTTGATTTTTATATTTAAAATTACGCTGTTTTGGGATTGCTTATGGATTTAGTTTTAAGTAACTGATTCTTTACAAATGGGCTCAAATATTTTTTAGTTCGTTTAGTTTGAGATATATAACGAAAAGCATAAATAATAAAAATAACATTAAGGCAATCTTACTCTACAACGCAATCTTCACTAAACTGGAGCCATTTAATAGGACTATTTTAATTTAGTACTTGCAACTCGAGAAGAAGACGATCACTGATACACAGACACGGGACAAATGACCTCAGCGCCAGCTGATTTTCTATGAACACTATGGAGAAGGAAGATTCAGTGTGTCAATTTAAGTGGTGATGATGGAATATCAGGTGAGGTGGAGTTTGTATTGGTATAGTGGGCCAAGTTGAAGAATACTGACTAATTGAAGATTGCGATGAAAACAGAAGGGTGATGAAAATAATACTTGAACTGGATCAGAATTAATAAAAAGCTTTTATTTTATATATTTGCAGAGCTCGAGGTACCAAATATAAATATGATCCATAAGAATTTCAGTTGAATCAATTTTGCATAATAATATTAATAAGGGCAGGCCATGGGAGATAAATCCCCCACAACCTGCCTAATCAAAAGCCAAATTAAAAGTACGTGTAATTTGTTCCGATCGGACACAGGAGCATGGGTAGGAGATCCAAAATTGGCGATTTATTAAAATATAGCATATCCAAAACAAAGTCAATCAGCATATCAATATTGGGTTTAAAATAATACCTTGGCGATCACGAGTCGCCAACAAATTTATGAGAATTATTACAACCATGCAACTGAAACATATTTTCGGTTAGAAATTAGAATAAAAAGTTATAAATAGATTTTTGTTTTCGATTAGAGGCGACAGTGAATTTATAAGTCTGCATTAGTAATGAAATAAAAAGTATCCGTTACATTGATCTAGAAGAGAAGAAATAAATATTTTATGTTCGTTTGAAAAGATTAAGTTTTTGATTTATTTTAAATGTAATTCTATTAATAAAAATCAGCTTAAGTAATGAAAGATATTTTAAAAGATAGGAAATAAATATGTAATGCCAATTCTGGCATCACAAACACGTTTGCGTGTTAAAGCCGAGCTAAGTTTCTCCACATAAATAAGAATGTTAATCAATGCGAAATTAATTAATTACAGCATCGTACCACGCATCGAATTTGTTAAAATATTATTTTTTTCCGTCTAAGTCCGTTACTCAACTAAGATTTACTATTTGTTTTAATATTTCATCATAACCAAGATATATTTTTACTTTGTGTATCTGTCAACTTCATAGTAGAATTAACTTGCTTATGTACTTGTTATGTTCTAAATCTTTGTGAATGAATATAAAATGCGTCACTTGAGAATTTATACTTGGCGGGGCTTGGCTTACTCGAAATAGAATGGAAAGAACAATTACTGAAGTAAACAAATGTCATGTTTCCACAACCAATTAGGATCGAGATACCCACACTACGTCACTTGCAGGTATCCCATTATGAGTCAACTCCATTTTGTGTTCATGAAATACAGAACCTTAAAAATTATTAATCTACACATTTACATGTTTAATCTGTTTAGTATATCTTCATTAGTTCCTACTTTGTAGTTAGTTATACTTCCAAGGTACACAAAAATGTTTATCTCTTCCAGTTTGTTATTTTTTAAGAATATATGAATTGATTTTAAAAATTTTAGTTTTATTTGAATAATTAAACGTGCAATTTAGCATGAATGACATTTTAAGCATAAAAACTCATTTAAAATACTAAACCATAATTAAGATGCTAAAATGTATTTAAAACATTAAGATATATTTAAAACGCTGGCATATATTTGCAACAGTTGAGACATATTTAAGAGCATTAAATCATATTTAAAGCTTTAAAGAGTATTTAAAAACATTAATACATATTTAAAGTGCTAAAACATATTTAAAGGATGATTAAAACATCTGTAAAACATAAAAACATATTTAAAATATTGAAACATATTTAAGGACAGGCAAACATATTCAAAACACTAAAGCATATAAAAACTATAAAGCACATTTAAAACACCAAAATATGTTTAAAATATCAATAGAAACATTACAACATTAGAACATTTAAAAACGTTAAAACATTTAAAAACAATAAAACATATTTAAAAAACATTAGAAGATTAAAAAACTTTAAAGCATTCGATTTAAAACGGTAAAACATGGCATTTAAAGCATATTTGCGACTAAAAAATGATTGAAAAATCATCCGAACTATACAATTTAATAATTTAAATTGTAATTTTAAAATATTTTGTAGCATGAAAATGCTACTTTAGCAATTTGTTTGAACCTTTTTTTTACATTTCTCAAATATTTATTTTGCACTTATCGTAAATTCTCTCAAAAACTTTTAATCGCCTTCAACAAAATATTTATTTATTTTAAATTATCACAAGTACAAACAGTGAAGAAATTTTAAGAATTTGAGCGTTTTAAGAATTCGTCATCCAACAAGAACTTCTATACTTCAATCCATTTTTAAAAAACCTATTTAAACCACTTGAAAAGATATTGCTGAAAACTTTACAGAAAATAATTTGAAGTTGTTTCGTTGAGACGGCAAACATCATCTTTCATTATATAAGACTTCACATAAGAGTAAAATTAACTTTCATCTGAATCGACTTTTCAGTCAAATGTACTTTTATTTTTTAAATATAAAGAGCTCTTTAAGATTGAAACTTTTACTCGTAACATGAAACGGTTTATTGCTTTGTACTATGGAATTTTAATCTAGTTTTCTAGTTTTGGAAGGGAAATTACTCTATAAGTTACCTTAAATTAATTAAAGTTTAAAATTTCTGCAGCATTTTCCCTCCGTGACTTTAAAATGGTCAATGCAAATTATATTCTTAGAAATCCTGAAAATGCCTATATTTTAAGGGTAACCCAATACCCAAACAAAAAATACAGTACCGATTTCTGCGCCTCCCTTCATAATCATAAATGAAGTTAAGTGCACAACAGATTGCGTATAATTCATTAACCAGTTTGCATGAGAGCGTTTAAATGTAAAGTTAAGTCATGCTGAAATGGAAGAGTCCAGTATGATTCTTTTTATAGAAGATAGGTTTAATTAAGAATACTTATCATCGAATAATAGCTGTTTGTGGAGAACACTATCTAGATGTAAAATAAATGGTGAAAAAATTTCGTAAACGCCGTTCATCATTATGAGCTATGTCAAAACTCATGGCTACACCATGGTCTCCTATGGCACCATTGCTACTGTTGAGGAAATGATAATTAGTAAGCGAGTGTGCAACTCGCGAATTGTGAATTTGATTGAACGATTCAATTATCTTCAACTTCTAAAATAAATACTACTTGTTCTGTCTTGCACCGGAAGTACCATTCTGAGCAGTACTTTACGTTCACTTAAAATGCTTACACGTGAATTGATCAACCACTTACACGTAGTCTGTGGTGACTTTTATTACGCCCTTTTATAACCATGAATGGTAGCGCTGTGTATTTTTAAAGCTATCCAACATGTCTACTTTTAATTAGGGCAAAGTTTATATATTAATTGTGATGAAAAACTTAAATCAAAAACTTGATCACGTGTATTTAAAATTATAGTAAAATATAAATGAGTAGTTGAAAGTTTTATTTCTAACTATTAGTAAATTATAAGATTTTATATTAATCCATATTGAAAAGAAGTAACTTCCTGAGATTCAGTGCAGGAAACTAATTAAGTTTTCAATAAGAAATTCAGCATTTTTCTTATCTCTGTGCTCATTAGTCAACATATTTTTTCGAACTTTGAACTAGTGTTTTCCTGTAACACTATGATGGTTCTGTTATATAATGTTTAAGTAATTCAAATAAGGGAAATACAAGCACAAATTCGTCGACAGACATAACACTAGAAAATCTAAAGTTAATATCGAATTTGACGATATTACCAGACGCATTGTTGATCAACGTAGACCAGACGTATTGTTGACGTTGCTCAACAAATTCTTTCGATATTTGAGAAATATCTATGTAACTTTATCTTGCATCAAATGCAAATTAAATTAAGTGGTTTTTGGATTATTTTATTTGTTATTGCGTATCTTTCTAAACAAAGATTACAAAATACTATAACAAACTCATGATGGAGGGACAAAAAATCTGATAACACCTTGGAACATTTATTACTAAATTCAAGAAAGTCTGACGAAAGTTTGCATAAATATTTTCAGTTAACTTTCATTTATCATACAAATATTTCCATAACCAGAATAAAATCTATAAAACTTTCTTCAACATATCATTATTCAATTCAAGAAATTTGTATAAACAAAAAAAAATCCACATTATTGGTGCATTTAAATATCGTATTTGTAACATAAGAAATATATCCTACATAAGACTGTAAAACAGAAATGTAGGGATAAGTGATACAATGTTGTGATATTAAGATATATAATTCTCTCTATTTTTATGTATATCAATATCACAATATATCTATATTCTTATAACTCAATTTTTATCACTTAATCTATCCCTACCAATCAATCTATCTATAAATTTTTAGAATAACTTGTTTTCAACATTTGTTATCATTATATACTTTTAACAACTTGCTAATTTTTAGAAAATGAATTATGATGGGAATTTAGTTACCACACTTAACATCAAGCGTAATTTAGCATTAGATAATGCAGTTAAATTCATAAAATTAAAAGAGATTTTTAAAGGTTTGTATTCGAATTTTAGCTAAATGTAATTAAATATTCATTTAAATCATCAAGGAATTGAATACTTTGATTAAGCTAATTAACTTAACACCATTATTATTTTAAATTTTCTCGTTTTTTTTTAATTATAATGCTGGTAAGTGATAGATGATACAAAATTATGATAATAAGATAAATATTTCTCTCCATTTACCTATATATCTATATCACAATCTATTTATTTATTTCCTTATGTCTCAATCTTTATCACTTAATCTATCCTAATCTATCTATCTATATTTTTTTAAATAAGTCGTAGTTTCTGCTTAACACTTGTTAACACGATATGTTTTTAACGACTTACTAATTTTTAAGAAAATGAACAAATTCCGATGGACATTTAATTAAATCTCAACATCTAATCTGAATTAACATTAGATAATGCTGTTAAATGAATGAAATTAAAAAGATATTAAAAATTTGTAACCAAATTTTAACTAATTATAAATAAATATTCGTCTTTAATGTAAAAATCATGTATGTAAAGTAATGTAATCATGTATGTAAATATTCATCTTAACTATTTATATTACTTAAATTTTCCTCTCAAATTAATATTCGTCAGATTGAATTTTTGTTTAAATTGAAACTATTGAAATTAAACTAAAAAAATTCAAAATATCTATAAATATTTATAAATCTTTATGAATTTAATACTTAAATTAATTAAGTTATTGAACAACAATACCATTTTATATTCTTAGCGTTTTATCTTCTAAATTTGTCAGAAGTGATAACTCCGAAAATCCGCTATTTCAATTTTTTATTTACTGACTCTTAGAACAGAATTATTTATGTACGAGATTTAAATATTTCTTTTAAAAAATTAATCATTCCTATCATTAATATCAAGTGTAGCATACTTCACGAAAAAAGAAGTTCTCTTATCACTCAACACGTCATCAAGTTTTAAAAATAAATACAAGGGAGTTGAGTATTCTGAACCCATCAATCTCTGATAAGTTCTGCGTTATACATGCCATCCAACTAGCTTGCAATATTGAAAAAGCTTAAATATTATCTAAGGTACATGAAAAAGATGTTATTGGAAAACTGCCAAAACATGGCAGAACATATTTAAATTCAAGGTTATAAAATATTAACTAAGTACATCAATGTGAAAATATGAAATCCAATTACTTTAAAAATATTTTGATCTCCAATAATTATTAATGATATTCAGCAATTATTAATGATATATTAATCACATTAAACTTAACATACACTATCAAACAGTATAACTAGATATTACTTTATTAAAAAAACTTCATTCGTTTCAAAAAGTTATCAATTGGAAATAATCGCCAACATGTTTGAAGCGCTCAAAAATAGGCATCCATTTCCAAGACTTACCAGACGAGGATGAGAAGAAACAAAAGTGATTTGAAATATAAAACGTAAAGTTGCCAACAAGATGTTGAAAAATAAAAGTGAGAAACAAAACTAGTAAAACAGTGACCGAGAGAGAAAAAAGATGAAAATGAGAACAAAAAAAACCACAGTTTTTCTTGATCCTATCTTTTCTGTCCCGCAGTGGACTGATCGTTAAGACACGGTTCCCAGCAGATCACCGAAATCAAGTATCACTGGCTGCGGTCAGTGTGTGGATGGGTGATCACTTGGATCAGTCTGTGTAGGGATCGAGGGTGTGCGGTATTGGTTCTCGTTAAACTGTTCTATCGTAAAGTGCTCGACTTCGCGTGCAGGTCGTCGAGCTACCGAAGCGGGGGTGCCATCCCTTCTGCGGAGGATCAAAATTGTGATGGCATGTCTTCGGATCATCCTCAGGGATGTTTCCCAGACCGTAGCCAATAGCCCATTGTGCAGCTCTAGTGCGACGTAAATGAACAAATCAAATCAAATCAAAGCCTATCTTTTCCCTGTCTAGCTTACAGTGTTTTTTCTAGTGTTGTTTCTCACTTTCATTTTTCCCTTTTTCGTTGGCAATATCAAGTTTTATATTTCAAATAATTTTGTTTTTTCTCATTCACGTCAGGAAAGTCATGAAAATGGGCACCCATTTTTAAGCACTTGAAACATGTCAACTGTTATTTCCACTCTGTATATTTTCATTCAATGTTGGAATTTTTAATCAAGTAATATCTTACCGCTTTAGTGTCTTTGGATTATTTATTTAATACAGCTACATGTTTAATACAACTACAGGTAGTGGAGTGGTCTAAGACTTTTGCATGTTGAAACTGTTCCAGTTTGCCTGAAATTGGGAACTAGTCATGCCACCACTGAACTATTGGGTACTGTTGTGTCAAAATAATTCTTAAACTCTTCAATGACGTGAGAGTATGACTTAAATGTTCCATCATGAATTACTTCCCAACGTGAAGATTCGCAATTTCTGGCAAAACAATGTGTCACCACTTTGAACTACAAACGCTTTACAAATGAAGTTTCCGAGCAATACATCATATATAAAGACTGAAATGCATCTATAATAACTGAGTCACCTGTAATAACTGTACCTATAATATTACTGATCCCACCTATGATATTACTGATCACACCTATAATATTACTGATCACACCTATAATATTACTGATAATAACTGAAAAGAATCACCGCTGATACCATATACTAGGAGGAAATCGAAATTGAATTTGTTTCCGCTTAGTTACAGATCATTGAAATTTAAGTGCACGTGACTTCAAACTAACAATGAAGATCATTATTAACCCCTTGCTTGTTTCGCCCTCCATTTCTGATACCCCTGATATTTCCGGGATGAAGTGTTAAAAGGAATTTTCCAAAAAGATCAAAAGTATATATTTCTTATGCCCAGAATCATGTTTATTTCTCAGATGGCAGAAAACCATCAGATACTCCAGATGGCAGTATTAGACTATTTGTAATATGTTTAGAGATCGTTTTAGACTAGATGTAAGCACTCATTGAAAAGGAAATATTTGAGATTATCCCAAAGATTAAAAATGAATACATATATTGTACATACGCTTAGTTTTACATAATTTTCTTGAATGAAAACGACTCTTTTATGACAATTTTCTTCACAACTATGAGACCATTAAGGGGTTAAAATATGTTTCCCTTCCCTCACACCATCGCATCTTTCAGTCTGCTCAATTATTGTTGGAGGATATTGTCCATGTATTGTTTAGATAAGCCAAATATTATTTACTTATTGCCTGCTTGATAACCAGAAAACTTTGCACCACTTTAAAGAAATGAATTTCTCTTTTCTACTTAAAAAATTTTCACAACGAAACACAACTGCAATAAAATTCAATAAAATAGTTTTTTATCATTCTGAAATGAATTAAGCAGTATTTTTTCATTATTGTGTAACTCTAACTATCAACTACATAATTAACTATTTATCAAAATAAAAACAGTTACAAATATCCCAACTGAATCTAATAAAGTCTTTCAGTCCAGTCCATTACTGTTGGAGGATATTATCCGTATATTGTTTAGATATGATAAAGACAACTTTTTTTTCATTTATTTATGTTTTGCTTCTTTAGTGACTAGCAGACTCTCTACCACTTTGAAAAAAATGAATTTCCCTTTTTCACATAAAAAATTTTTCACAATGAAACACAACTGCAATAAAATTCAATAAAATAGTTTTTATTCATTCTGAAATGAACTAAGCAGTATTTTTTCATTATTGTGTAAATCTAACTATCAACTACATAATTAACTATTTATCAAAATAAAAACAGCTACAAATATCCCAACTGAATCTAATAAAGTCTTTCTGTCTAGTCCATTATTTTTGGAGGATATTCTCCGTATATTGTTTAGATATGATAAAGACAACTTTTTTTTCATTTATTTATATTTCGCTTCTTTAGTGACTAGCAAAATCTCTACTACTTTGAAAAAAATGAATTTCCCTTTTTCACATAAAAAATTTTTCACAACGAAACACAACTGCAATAAAATTCAATAAAATAGTTTTCATTCATTCTGAAATGAACTAAGCAGTATTTTTTCATTATTGTGTAACTCTAACTATCAACTACATAATTAACTATTTATCAAAATAAAAACAGTTACAAATATCCCAACTGAATCTAATAAAGTCTTTCAGTCTAGTCCATTATTTTTGGAGGATATTATCCGTATATTGTTTAGATATGATAAAGACAACTTTTTTTTCATTTATTTATGTTTCGCTTCTTTAGTGACTAGCAAAATCTCTACTACTTTGAAAAAAATGAATTTCCCTTTTTCACATAAAAAAATTTTCACAACGAAACACAACTGCAATAAAATTCAATAAAATAGTTCTCATTTATTCTGAAATGAACTAAGCAGTATTTTTTCATTATTGTGTAACTCTAACTATCAACTACATAATTAACTATTTATCAAAATAAAAACAGTTACAAATATCCCAACTGAATCGAATAAAGTCTTTCAGTCTAGTCCATTATTTTTGGAGGATATTATCCGTATATTGTTTAGATATGATAAAGACAACTTTTTTTTCATTTATTTATGTTTCGCTTCTTTAGTGACTAGCAAAATCTCTACTACTTTGAAAAAAATGAATTTCCCTTTTTCACATAAAAAAATTTTTCACAACGAAACACAACTGCAATAAAATTCAATAAAATAGTTTTTATTCATTCTGAAATGAACTAAGCAGTATTTTTTCATTATTGTGTAACTCTAACTATCAACTACATAATTAACTATTTATCAAAATAAAAACAGTTACAAATATCCCAACTGAATCGAATAAAGTCTTTCAGTCTAGTCCATTATTTTTGGAGGATATTATCCGTATATTGTTTAGATATGATAAAGACAACTTTTTTTTCATTTATTTATGTTTCGCTTCTTTAGTGACTAGCAAAATCTCTACTACTTTGAAAAAAATGAATTTCCCTTTTTCACATAAAAAATTTTTCACAACGAAACACAACTGCAATAAAATTCAATAAAATAGTTTTTATTCATTCTGAAATGAACAAAGCAGTATTTTTTCATTATTGTGTAACTCTAACTATCAACTACATAATTAACTATTTATCAAAATAAAAACAGTTACAAATATCCCAACTGAATCGAATAAAGTCTTTCAGTCTAGTCCATTATTTTTGGAGGATATTATCCGTATATTGTTTAGATATGATAAAGACAACTTTTTTTTCATTTATTTATGTTTCGCTTCTTCAGTGACTAGCAAAATCTCTACTACTTTGAAAAAAATGAATTTCCCTTTTTCACATAAAAAATTTTTCACAACGAAACACAACTGCAATAAAATTCAATAAAATAGTTTTTATTCATTCTGAAATGAACTAAGCAGTATTTTTTCATTATTGTGTAACTCTAACTATCAACTACATAATTAACTATTTATCAAAATAAAAACAGTTACAAATATCCCAACTGAATCGAATAAAGTCTTTCAGTCTAGTCCATTATTTTTGGAGGATATTATCCGTATATTGTTTAGATATGATAAAGACAACTTTTTTTTCATTTATTTATGTTTCGCTTCTTTAGTGACTAGCAAAATCTCTACTACTTTGAAAAAAATGAATTTCCCTTTTTCACATAAAAAATTTTTCACAACGAAACACAACTGCAATAAAATTCAATAAAATAGTTTTTATTCATTCTGAAATGAACTAAGCAGTATTTTTTCATTATTGTGTAACTCTAACTATCAACTACATAATTAACTATTTATCAAAATAAAAACAGTTACAAATATCCCAACTGAATCGAATAAAGTCTTTCAGTCTAGTCCATTATTTTTGGAGGATATTATCCGTATATTGTTTAGATATGATAAAGACAACTTTTTTTTCATTTATTTATGTTTCGCTTCTTTAGTGACTAGCAAAATCTCTACTACTTTGAAAAAAATGAATTTCCCTTTTTCACATAAAAAATTTTTCACAACGAAACACAACTGCAATAAAATTCAATAAAATAGTTTTTATTCATTCTGAAATGAACTAAGCAGTATTTTTTCATTATTGTGTAACTCTAACTATCAACTACATAATTAACTATTTATCAAAATAAAAACAGTTACAAATATCCCAACTGAATCGAATAAAGTCTTTCAGTCTAGTCCATTATTTTTGGAGGATATTATCCGTATATTGTTTAGATATGATAAAGACAACTTTTTTTTCATTTATTTATGTTTCGCTTCTTTAGTGACTAGCAAAATCTCTACTACTTTGAAAAAAATGAATTTCCCTTTTTCACATAAAAAATTCTTCACAACGAAACACAACTGCAATAAAATTCAATAAAATAGTTTTTATTCATTCTGAAATGAACTAAGCAGTATTTTTTCATTATTGTGTAACTCTAACTATCAACTACATAATTCATTATTTATCAAAATAGAAACAGTTGCAAATATCCCAAATGAATCTAATAAAGTCTTTCAGTCTAGTTCATTATTGTTGGAAGATATTATCCATATTTTGTTTAGATATGATAAAGTCAACTTTTGTTTTCATTTATTTATGTTTTGCTTCTTTAGTGACTAGCAAAATCTCATCCACTTTAAAAAAAACTGAATTTTCCCTTTTTACATAAAGAAATTTTCACAACTAAACACAACTGCAATAAAATTGAATAAAATAGTTTTATTCATTCTGAAATGTACTAAGCAATATTTTTTCATTATTGTGTAACTCTACTACAACAACTACACAATTAACTATTTATCAAAATAAAAACTGTTACAAATATCCCAACTGAATCTAATATAGTCTTTCAGTCTAGTTCATTATTGTTGGAAGATATTATCCGTATATCCGTAGAGATATTTTACAACTTTTTTTCTTTAATTATTTACATTTTCGTGTTTGGTGACTAGCAAAATCTGTACCACTTATTCTGTACCACTTCTGTACTGTATGAATTTCTCTTTTTTACATAAAAAACGACTGCAATAAAATTGAATGAAATAATTTTCATTCGTTCTGGAACGTAATAAGTAATATTTTTTCATTATTATGTAACTCTAACTATCTACTACATAATTAACTATTTATTAAAATGCAAGCAGTTAGAAACATCCCAAATGAATCTAATTTATTTTACTCCATAAAAACTCACTTTTTTATTCCAAAAACGATAAAATATATTAAGAACGGAAAAATATTTCAATTCATAAAACAACTTCCTAACGTATATAAAAGCAGAGAATAAAGACAATTCAGCTTTTTCGAGAATAAAATATCCGCTAATAAAACTTTAAGTAAAAAGATATTACAAAATTTTTCAATTCCGATTTCGCGACATATTTTTTAAATATTCATGATCTGCGAAATGGGGTAAAAAGAGGATACTTCAATTGAATTTTACAACTAAAACTTATCTTCATAACTTTCTCGCTTAAATGCAAGTCATTTCGTGAATTATTAAATGCATTCTGCTTTTAAAAAAACTTACTTTCATGTAATCTTCTTTCGTTTTGGGTAATTTAATATCATTCCCTGAACATGAACTAGATTTTCAATCAAGATAAATTTTCCAAAGCATTTTGTCATTTATGAGTTTTAAAAGAAAGTCAAAAATTCGCTGAAATTTTTTTATGTTAGAAAAGTTCATTTTCTATTTAAAATAAGAACAAAAATTGTTTAGCATAACAAATTATTTTATATTGCTTGATTAAAAACTTATTTTATATTACTAAATTATAAATAACAGTCAGCATGCTTCAAGTGTTAAAAAATAGGTGCCCATTTCCAAGACTCGCCAGACGTGAACGAGGAGAAACAAAAGCGATTTGAAATATAAAAAGTTAAAGTTGCCAACGAAAAATAGAGAAATGAAGAAGATAAACAAAACTAGACAAACCTCAGTAACAGAGAGAGAAAGAAAAGGAAAAACAGAACAAGAAAAACCACAGTGGTCGTGAGGAGCAAATCAAGGTAAAATGCATGTTCACCCGCTATGGTGAAGAACTAATGTCTTTAACAAGGGAATCAGCATTTATATGAATAAAACAAGATTCCAGGACATCAAGATGAGCTGATGTTACTGGGAAGGAGAAAAGTTTTGTTGTTGATGCCTAATATTTCAACAATGTGCAGCAATTGATGATTGCTCGTAGTCTTGATAGCTGACATATCTATCATGTTCCTTAAGCCTAAGTTTTAAAGAGCTTCCATTTTTGTTCGATATAGTAAAAACCAATTCACATCAGCTGATCTTGACACTCTGGAAAATTGTTTTATTCATATGAATGCTTATTCCCTTGTTTACGACATTAGTTGCTTACCCGCTCTCCATAGCTCGTGGAAATGCATTTTACCCTAATGTTTCCCTCTTGGCCAATGTGGTTTTTCTTGTTCTGTTTTTCATCTTTTTTTCTTTCTCGGCTTCTATGGTTTTTAATAGCACTGTTTCTCCCTTTTATGTTTCATTTTCAGTTGGTATCCTTGTGTTTTATATTTCAAATCAAGGCTCCACCCATCCTCGACGGTCAAAAATTTCCCGTGGACGACGAATTTCTCGAATCCGACGTCCGCGCGGATGGCCATTTTCCCGTTAATGTTCGTGATACATTTTAAATTTTTGTTATCTTACAAGAGTCTAACGCCTCGCTATTAAAGTGACTCTTTAATCTAGAAATACAGCAACATAAGGCTACTATACTAGGAGAGCTGAACTATCAACTAAATTGGAGCCAACTAGTTCGCAAGTTAACGTTTTGTTAGTATTAGCGTGAAAGTTTGAAGACTATTTGGATACCAAAAATTATTGATATGGGTTGGTGTTGCGGCATTAAATTGCACAATCAGTTTTTAAAAAAAAGGCTTTCGCATGTTCAGATTTCCTTCAAATGTGAAAAGAAACAGGAAATGGATAATAAATTGCCGAAGATACAACTGGCAGCCTGGAAGTTGAGCTCGCTTATGTGAGGTAAATGCTCATTTCATTGTAATTTATTAGATTTATTTACTTATATATGTAGTATATAAACGATATTAAGTTGTTAGAATTTGTTTTTAAATGTTTGTTTTCGTCCATTTTTAAAAAAAGTAAGCGAATAACTTGCAGGGTTACTTGAATTGTTCAGTTTTAACTATGTACCAAATATAGGAATTTTCATTAAAATTACATTTATTAAGTATATATTTATTTAAAATATGACTTTTGAACACATTTATTGATTTATTTAGCAATTTTAAGTGTTTATGTGCAATAAAACTAAAAAATAAAGGCAAGAGATTGACTGAATAAGTATTCGCCAAACTTATTTCATGATCGCCAAGTTTTGTCATCATTTTTAAGTATTTTTTTTTTTGTAAAAAAACAAATATTTACCTGTTTTTTAGTGTATTCCATTTTATTTCACTAAGATCAAGTAGTTACTTTTTTAATCTTGGCTAATTTAAGTCTGAATTTTAGTTATATGTGGTAAAATATCGCCAATAATTCAAACGGTTTTCATTTATCATAAGAAATCTATTTAATATGCAATCTTTCATGTGTTTTTTGGTCTATCAATGTTTTTTTTTTCTTGTTTTAAATTCCTGTCTAAATTGCTGAAATAATTAGTTTCTCTGTTAGAACATTTTATAGGAGTATATTCGTAAATTGTAAACTCTAATTTTTTTTAATGTGATTTAATTTTAGTATGAAAATAAAATAAAAAGTATTCTAAATATTTTTGCAGGTTCATTTTGAAGAATCTCAACTAGAAATAAATAAATAAAAAAGTGGAAACAATAAATTAGGACCTGATGCTATTCCAATAATTTCCAATGTTCCAAATAAATAAATGTTTTGAAATAAGATGCTCATTTAAATAAATTATTTAAAAATTTATCATGCGTCGTTTCCTCTCCTCCCCATAAAACTCTAGTTTCTATTTATTCTAATTCTATTTATATAATAATAATGGCTAAAAATCTTAATTCGTCTTGTCCTTTAATGTTTTACAGAAAATTCTATGTCTCAATTAAAAACACTAGTTTTAAATCAATTCTTGATTTTGAAATAAAATTTCTTGCTTCACATGATTGTAGACATTTACATTTAGAATATTGCATGAGAAATTTAGTTATTTTGATTCTAAAAACATACTTAAAAATATTTCAGGTCAAAACATGTTTTCTTCCCATTTTAATTTTGTTAAGAAAAAAAATCTGGAAAGAATTTTAAAAAACCCAGATATAACTGAAATATAAAATTTAGTACCAAATTTACTTTGAAATCATTTATGAAAAAAATGATGTGATTGGCATATAGCACATGCACAGTTTTTTATTTAAAACTTTAAATCGGTCATAAAATTTCCAGTGAATTTGTATAAGCATGAAAAAAAAATTTTCCGTAAAAAACAATATTAGTCGTTGCACGCTTTTCTTTACCGATTATCCTATGGTTGAGGTTAACGTCGTTTTTAGCGATAAGTTGCCAAATCTTGTAGCTCTTCATTATTGGAGGAAAAGCTTTTGCTCCAAAATAATTGATAAGTCGGCCTGTCTAATTCAGAGGCTCTACAGCAACATACAGTGTATGGTGGAAATGATGTTTTCTCTGTCTGGGAGTACTGCAACGGTTGAAAGGGGCTTTTCAGCAATGAACTTACAAAAAAACACATTACGTACTGGTCTTAAACAAGAAGCGTTAAACGCAATTATGAACATCTACCTAAATGAAAAAACCCTTTCAGATTTCTGCGCAGAAACCCCTATAAATCATTGGCTTGATTGTGGAACTGGCAAACGTCATATTTGATTCATTTAAAAAACGCAGTACACTCGGATAACTTGACATTCCAGGTAACTTGACCTTTGTCATTTAAATTATTTCATAAAAGAAATACTAGGTTACTATTAGTAACCTAGTATTTCTTTTATTTCTGTATAATGAAATCTTAGTACCTACTAATTAATTGTGTAATTTGTATAAATGTTTGCAATAAATAAGAGAAAATTATATTTTTATTTAGGTAGAAGCTACGGATTAGTTTCAAAGGCGGACGGGTACATTGTTGAGCAAGCCGTCCTCGGGGACGGGTAAAATTTCCGAGTTTTTTCGAGCACTGTTTCAAATCACTTTTGCTTCTTCTCATTTACGACTGTCAAATTTTGAAAATGGGTGCCGAATTTTGAGCATTTGAAACATGTCAACTGTTACTTTTTATTTGTATATTTTTGAAGCGAACGAAGTCTTTAATCGAGTAATATCTTGCCGCTTCAGTTTCTTGGGATTATTTATTTAAACGATTTTACAGTTTTCAAAGATTATTTAACTTTTAATCTCATAGCGATTTTAAGAGAATAATATTTCACTATTATTGAAAGGTAATGGGATAAATAACTAGTTTGAAGAAATTTTCTATTTTCATTTTTCCACTGTTGGAAAATTTGGAGTGGTACCATAATGTCGGTTAAGTTTGTTGGATTCTAATAAAATGAAAAATTAAACTATCCTCAGCTTGATTACCCGTTACTGTCGTTAATCAAAGTGAACTAAGCGTTTCGATGCATAAATAAATAAAGACAAACAAATTAAATTAAGTAAATAAAATAGAACGATAAAAATTATCTTCATCTTTGGCATTAAATAACCTAAAAACTAATGACAGCCCAATAACATTTTCGTATTAGAATAGTTTTTAAACATTTAACATTTTTCTAAAAATAAAAGCAAAATTTCGCACTGCATATATAATTTAGTGCTCTGATTCCTACGCTTCGTCTATAGCGCAGTTTGAAGTTTTGGCACCCGAGATTTTGCATAACAATATATATAAGGTACTTCGTAATGACCGTACTTAATATGCACGTTTTGAGTCCTTGTACACTGTAACTACTTGTACACTTCCTACGCTTCGTCTATAGCGCAGTTTGAAGTTTTGGCACCCGAGATTTTGCATAACAATATATATAAGGTACTTCGTAATGACCGTACTTAATATGCACGTTTTGAGTCCTTGTACACTGTAAGAACTTTGGTGTTCTACCTCTCCAAATATGCTGTTGAACAAACCGAAAAATTGTGTGAAAGAACACTTTATTTCATGTTAACACCAAATCGAGTTCTCATATACAATTAAAAGGTTGTAAATAATAAATTTAAAATACTTATGATGGGAAATGCTTACACAATGCTCGCGTGATTTAACATCATACGTTAAATATTTAAGCTTCCGAAAGCACCAATGTTTGCTCCCTTAAGATATCGTCTGTAGATTGTTTGCATTTGAACACAAGTTGGCAAGAGTTTGTTATTGTCTTCAACGCTGCTACACGTTTACTGAAACAAAAGTTCGCCATTAAAATAGTATGTATGATGCAGGTTATGTAAAAAGGATGTTTACATTTTAGTTTTTTAAGTCTCTGTAAACTGTATTAAATAATTTCAATCCGCTTCGGTTCTGTTATGCCTAGTTCCAATTTCTCTTAATGTACTCTTTGTATAACGTGTTTGGTTTACAAACTTATTTTATTTATATAATTACTGTAAAACTGCATTCTAAATTAATGATTCTTACTTTGTATTGTTTCGTAAAAGTAACTTTACTAACTCTTAGATGTATCCTATCTTACTCTAATTATAAGTATTTGTGTTACTAGATAACAAACATGGTGACTTACTAACTCTTAGGTGTATCTTATCTTACTGTAATTATAAATATTTGTGTTACTGAATAAGAAGCATGGTGGCTTTACTAAGATAACTTTAGTAGCTCTTAGGTGTACCTTATCTTACTGTAATTATAAGTATTTGTGTTACTGAATAACAAACATGGTGACTTTACTAAGGTAACTTTACTAACTTTCAGGTGTTTCTTATCTTACTGTAATTATAAATATTTGTGTTACTGAAAAACAAACATGGTGACTTTACTAAGGAAACTTTACTAACACTTAGGTGTGTCTTATCGTACTGTAATTATAAATATTTGTGTTACTGAATAACAAACATGGTGACTTTACTAAGGTAACTTTACTAAGGTAACTTTACTAACTCTTAGATGTATCTTATCTTACTGTAATAACAAATACTTGTGTTACTGAATAGCAAACATGGTGATGCTACTTTACAGAGGAGTAGTGTGTAGAACATCCCAGTTGTTTTACAACACCAGGAACTGTGCTTGGTTCTACACCACTTTGGTGTAAATAGGGGACGAAAAAACTACATTAGTTTTGTAGTTTACTACAACTACACATACTTTGTTACAAATGTAATTAACTAAACAGACAATTACTGTTCCTGATAGAAATTTGCCTTCGTGAAAGATTTTTCAATGGAACTAACCCGTATTTGCGTTACATGGAGAAGAAAATTACGAAAACCTCCCACAGTTAGCCTGATGGCTAGGGGACTCTAATCCATGATCCGTCTTCCACTGAGGATATTTCACGTCAGCACTGTGGTCGGTGTGAGTCGGATGCGGAATTTGAAACTCCCGTAACCTGGTTCACCTCATTGGAAGGCAAGTACTCTATCCCATTAGCCACAGGGCCGTTTTATCCATTAGGCACTGTAGGCAACTGCCTAGGGGCCCCGCCACGTTCAGGGGCCCTGTGCTACAGAGAAAAAAATTGACAATATTTCTTAAACAGTAAAAATTTAATTCGAAATTTCAATGACGATTATCTTGCTCCGTACATTACATCGACGCTATTTTAGTACATTTCTGAACGCATTCCAAATTAGATATTAATATTATGGTAGTTAGTTCATATATAACGCAGTAATATAATCGCAAGCAATTTTATCGCGGTAATTTTAACGCCGACTAATCAGATGACTATACAGCAAGAGCAGCTTTTTTAACACAACACGCTTGAAAAACGCGCAAAATCCTACGTTGTGAATGCACACTTACTGTTCTGGTACCTACCATAGGTATGTATATTCTATGGCCAAGGTACCAAAGAGTATGAAAAAATAAGGTTGGCAGTACTGGTTCGTTCGTCGCATGACTGGGGAATTCCCCGATCCGCTAAATACATACGTTGTATTGTGTCATAGACAACATTTTTGAAACATTTTTAATGTAATCGTTGAATTTTCACTTCGTGCAATTGAACTTTCACTTCGGCTGAACGTTTCCTTAAATTTCTTCTCATACAGAACCACAAAGGGGAAGAACTAGCCACCGAGAATTGAAATTAATTAAAAACTGTCTTCGTTCAACTATGTCTCAAAACCGTTGAAATTCATTGGCCTTAATGGCAATTGAAAATCATGCATTGGAAAAAGTTAACTTTCAGGATTTCTTGAACGATTTTGTAACAAAAAAAGTTAGAAGAGTTAATATTTAAGCTTATTGTATGATTTTTTTTTAAATGCATATATTAATTACTTATATTCTTTTCGTTTGATTCAATATTTTTATTGAATAATGTGATAATATACTATATATAATATACTGTGATATATAATAATTAGGAAGTTAGAAGATGGTAGGGGAGGGGGCCCGAGACGAGCATTGCCTAGGGGCCGCGACATGCGTAAGCCGGCCCTGATTAGCCAGCATGGCTCCATTGAGTCGATTGATGGACCTGTAAAGATTTGTTCCCTTCAAATCAGATGGACTAGAACTTTATTTCCTACAACGTTAAAAGTAGTTTCCAGGAATCACTACAAACTACTCTTTTTGTATTGCACAACGCTACATTTTTAAGAATGTAGCACACTACACTACAAGCTTAGAAAAAAGACAGCAACTACAGTAGCTCCACTATTTTTAATGCTCTACTTTCGATCTCCCACCTCCGGAATAAAGTAGTTGCCAACATTTTTGGTATTAAGATATACTAAATTCTTTATAGTGTAGAATATGATGCTCAATTGTATGCTTATTAAGTATCAAAAATGATGAAAATAACTTTTCCATCGAAATTGTAACAAAAAATAGTTTGAAATCATAGTCATCATCATTTTTTTTATTTATTTATCTATTTATTTATTTTATTTTATTTCATTTTGTAGAGGTGGCAGCTGGAAGAAATTATCGTAGTTTTGCCCACAAATATGACGGTAGAGTATTTGAAAATTTAATTATGCCATCTTCATAAAAATGACATTTTCGTTCTATAATTAGGTGGTTCAATTTATTAAATTTTCTACCTCACATAAAAATATTTTGAATAGAAAAGTTTCATAATTTAAATTACAGTTGCGGGGGAGATCCTGGTAGCTCTCCAAAAAGTTAATTAACAAGCTGAAATGACTTCACTGAGACACATACTTAACCTGAAAATTACTCTCATTTTGTTTGAATGTCTTATAAAATTGTCTTATAATTAAAAAAAAGTTCTGTCAAAGTAAAAGGACGTGGAAAAGTAAAGCAGTTTTATTAAACAAGAGTAATGGGACAGAAATTTCTCGTACAACATTTTTTTTACACAAAATAGTTAAGCAAAAGTGTTTAACTTTTAATTATGTTTCATGGTGTATACAAATATTTGCATTGATTTTTATTTTATGAAATTCTTTGTAAAATATGTCAGTACAATATATTTGGCGGGATTCCAAATACACTTTGCAACACATATGATTGTTGTCATTCCATATCACTATATTGCATAAATAGACTGTGATCTGGAATTATAGGTTTTCTTAAATCAATTTTCCTCTATCTTTCCCTGAAGATTTTATGATAATTTTTTGCATTTTAAATGTATCGGAAAAGTATATTTCGTTATTGAAAGTATTTTATGGACAAGTCCATATAATTAATAAAATAAAAATTGATAAAAATTATATATATATATAATTTTTATCTTAGGATAATTATTCTATATTTCAAAATAAGTGGTAATAACGATTCGTAACTTAAATGTAAGAAACATTTTAAACGAAATTAATTAAATCGATATCTGCAATTTATAATTAAAATAATTTTTAAAGAAATAAAAAAAAGAAATTTTGAAAGAATACTAAAACTTTTATTTAAAAAATGAATTAAATTTACAAAATCAAATTAAGCGGTATTAGCTATTAATAAATCAAACCAAATTTCCAGATCTAAAACAATAAAATATCTCTATGTGAAACATTAATCATAAGGTGGTCTTGTCTTTTATAGACGAAAACCCTCATTCAGTTACAAAAAAAAATGACAGTTCATCATTAAAAACTAATCCATCATCCATTATATTAATCATCTATTCCATACGTTTAAACAATTTCGTACAAAGGCTTAAAAAATAAGCATCATAATAAATAACTGTTAAAATCTAATACTAATATTATTAATATAAAGTTAAAATCTCTGGGGTACTTCTTTGCAGAATTTCGAATCAAAACTTCCTAAATAAAATTATTCACTATAATCGAAAATTAATTCCCCCTACTATGTTACTTTCCTGTAGTAAATGTGTTTCTGCTGGTGAGTAGACGTTAAAGGAAAAATCTCTTCGAACTTTTCCTTCCATTCGATCTCTTCAGTACCTTGGAACATTTCCAAGAACCTCCTTTTCAAAGCACCTCAGTTAATATTTAACATCTTTCAACAAGGCAAGTTTGTTGGAAGTCATGCATTACGTGGAAGTTAATCTAAGAGCGATGCATCTGAAGTATCCATCGCCACTCTTTTACGACAAGGCCTGACACGAAAGTTTGATGACAACAGCTTTTCTTTGAAATTTTTTGTTCCAAGTTATCAGTCTTACTAAGGAATTCCTTATTACTGGGAGGAAATAGAAGATCTTTTTACCCGTAGGAAGTAATAACACTACATCAAACTTTTTTCTCTATTTAGAAAATATTTTTTTTTAGTGTTTAAATAAATAAGCTTGAAAAAGCATTAAAATTTTGAAATTTTTGTCACAGAATTTAAGTTTTATCGATATAGATTACGAAAAAAGTAACTGCAGTAGTATAATCAAGGAATGATACTGATTTAAGAAAATTCAGAAAAAAAGGCAAAATAAGAAAATAACATTTTGAATAATGAGTCAAAATGGAAAAGCGCTAAGAGAAAATTTGTCTTTTTTTAAAAATTTAGAAAATTAGAAGCACAAATCAAGCAAAAAACGAAGAATTTCTAAAGACATACATGGCTAACATACCTATCATCAAAAATTCTTTGTTTTTTGCTTGATTTGTATTTCTAACTTTCTAAATTATTAACTTAATCTAATCTTCTAACTTGTAACTTAATTTTTAAACTTAATCCAACTTTCTAAATTATTAACTTAATCTAAATTATTAATAAACGAAGAATTTCTAAAGACATACATAGCTAACATACCTATCCTTAAAATTCTTTGAAATTTGCTTCTTGATTTGTGTTTCTAACTCTCAAAATTATTAACTGCAGTAGTTTAACGTATTTTAAAACTTCTCGATTCAAACATTAGGATTATTTTATTATTATTGGGTGTTAATTGAATAATTAGCTTTTTTCACATATTTATTCTTATAATTTTGGAAATTAGCACAACTTTGAAGACGAACGCATCTTTTATCATCTAAGATTCAATTGCGAATCTATTTGATTTACCAAAACTTTTTACAGCTATGTACCGCAGTTTATTTCACAAATATAAAGGAATCTATGGTAATCTCATAGCACTGAGAGAAAAATATAGTCAAAACTAAAAGAATATGGTAAAATTTACAGTGTTTCTGTCTCTATGGGAACTCAAAAACACATGGTAATTTTTACCGAAGAGTTTTGGTAATGAATTTCATAAAATTAAATAAAATAGTGTTTTATAATATCCGATAAAATTTGGTAATATTATCTTGCTACCTTAGAGCAAAGCATAAAAACCCTTTTTTTCCGTTAAATTTACTTTTCTGTTTTGTACTTTTTAAATTAACTATGCAGCAATAAGAATTAAAATTTGTAAAACCATTACCATATGAAGGGATAAAATACCAAATGAATGGTTTAAGTATTTTGTTTTTAAAACCCAGAATTGTGGGGTTTTTTATACCAGAAACGTCATTATCATGCAGAACAGTAATTCAACTAGAATTTTTTTCTTCTTTTTGTTAGATGTAAAGAGCTTCATCAAATTCAATATAAATAACGCAGAACCGAATATACAATATGAATATATTATATTTCTGTTTAATTGATAATAATGAAATGAGTCATTGTAACTAATATTAAAACAAATATCCTCTACTTATATTTACTCGAATCTAATTGAATTAAATTTTATCGAACTTAAGCTGGTATTATAGAAGAGAATATGTATTATCAAATTGTATGAATTTGAGTCTAATAAATAAATCACTGTATACAGAAAGAGCTTCAGTTCTAACTACTTTTTTTAATTTTCTTATTAATGTGTCTATGGTCGAAAAAGTACTTCAAAAACACTTATTGTTCTTCAAATTTTGAAGAAAATAAAAATGCGTAGTATGCTGCCTTCTGAATTCTTACCAAGTTTCAAAACTTCCTACGAAGCGAATCAACAGACGATGATGCTGACTAGTGAAATTATACACCAATATTTTTTGCTGTGTGACCGACATTCTCATCGAAATATTTGTACCAGCGCTTATTAATTTTGTCCTCGAACAGCACCCAGTAGTTGTGAAAACATAGCTTTACATTTTGCTTTAGCAGCGCCATCTGTGTATAAACTTTACAACTAGTTTCGAAACTTAGTGAGAAAAATAATTTTGCTCCACAACGTATCACATTGTGTATTTCTATCTCCTTCTATTATTTAAATTTACTTCTTAATTGACTTTTAAAAAATTATCAGCCACTTTTTGGGCCGCTCATTAACTTAAAATAGAAGTTTATAGTTAATGTGATTATAAATTATGCGATTTTAATCAACAAAAATATCAGGATTTCTAAAATTAAATATTCGATACATTTTGGTTTAGCAACTTGCAAAAAAAACTTTTGGTTACCTAAAAAAAAAATTTGATTTCATAAAATTTAATTATCAGATTTTGTCAAGCTAGAACTCTATCTTTGTAGTTCAAGAGCCTTACCTTAAATGTGATAGTAAAATTGTGTAGACAGAAAATCAGACAAAAGAAAGCATTTTTTCTCTGAATAAACAGACTTTTTCCGGCAAATTTGAATTCGTCACCCTCAAAATATAAGAGAGTAATATGGGAAATTAAAAATATAGCAAAACAGTTAGGACTGGGGAGCAGCCAAAAATTTAACCACCTCAATGTTAGTTTAATTTTTATCTCATCTCACAATACCGGTGGAACTTTTTAAAGGAATCACAAGCATTTTGTACGCAATCGAATTTGAAATTAGTCAGATATTTAAAATTCGACTTCTCAGAAACTCTCCGATTGCATTCAAACTTTGTATCTTACCATATAAAATTTCCAGAATGTCATGTTTTAAAAATTATATTTCTCAGAAACTATTGGACCGATTTCTCTCAAATTTTGCATTTTTCCATTAAAATTATATTCTTTAAAACAATGTAAAAAATTATATCACTTGCGATTCAAACATTTTTTCCCAAATATTAAATAAACAATAAAAAATGGTAAATATTTATTAAAAATTATTTTTGCATCTTTGGATAAATAAATTTTTCAATGATGGGTAAAAAGTTTTCGATCGCTTTTAAATTTCTCGAGATACGGCGAAATACGCAAAAAGTAAAATTTAGATTAGGGGGTCCAAATTGTGGTGCGCTCTCCTGACCAAATTATGGGGGCCATATTTTTCAGATTGCGGCTACCCGCTACATCTTGGTTATCAGAAATCGGAATCTGTCAACAAAAAAAAGGTGTATTTATTCCAAAAAAAATGCGTTTTTGTGTGCGATTTCGTAGCTTAAATTATTGTTTGCACCAATTAATTACCATATTTGAGTCACCCCCTTGTATCATTAAGATTGAGAACGTGAAGATCCGATCATTAAATCAAAAGTTATTCAGGGTATTCCGTTTACTTTTTGGCGCATAGTATATGCCTGTAAAATTTTACGAACAATAATTTAAGTCTCAGCAATTTCAAAGGAAACATACGAGATGAATACGCTTTCTAAGGTTTCATGAGACAAACTAGGGAATATTTATATTTAATAAAATATTAGGTTGATACTGCAGCTCGCTCGTCGTTATTCACGACTAGCTGCTCCCAAGAGAAATCGGACTGATGGTTAATATGACCTAACATCATATTCGTAATCTGGTGCATTTAACAAATAGATACGGTTACAATGTGAAGTTAGTTATTAAAATTTCCTCTGCTAAGAATTTAGATAGTAACTTGTATGACATACTTTGCATTAGTTAAAATGAAATCAAAAGAATTGAAATTTAAAATTTATCAGGCTGAAAGTTTTTAATTAACTTTAATGCTGTTTTGTTTCAAGCACATAACACAGTTTCAGTTGATTAATTAATAAATTTAAAAACTTCCTTCATGATTATTTAAACTAAATTTCTGATTAAAAAATAAGATATCATTTACACTTTATAATCTCTGGTTTCTGTATTTGTAATAAATAGGAATTTATTGGAGTTTTTTTTATCAATACTTTTTAAAGAAGGGTTATTTTTCAATAGGTGGCACCACTATGATAAAATTCAAATGCTATCAGAATGATGATATTTTATGAGAGGTTCTTATTTATCCTTTTAAAATGGGATTTTTGGGGTAAATTGTGGATAGTTAATTGTATTAACATTTAAAGAGGATTGTATTATCACTTTTATAGAGTATTAGTGGATTTGTAACTGGTTTTTCTTACGAGTCTTCTTTTTTTTTTTTTTTTTTTTTTTTTTTGATCTGACGTCCACTGGATGCGGAAAGACTATTAAGCAAGTAAAGAGGTCAGTATGGATTATTTCGCCTTTCTGAAAAGAGTATAAGAGGTGTGAAGAGTGGCGGAGAAATCAGCACGACGGGAGTGCGGATCGTGCCCGATGGAATGTTGGGTTGAGACATTACCGCTGACAGGATCTATCATGGCTGCTAAAAGTGTGTTCTAAGCCGGTATCATCGAGAAAGAGTTTAGATATAGGTGGAGTCTCGGAGTGAGTTGGTCTAGGCTGAAATGCTGAAAGGTTGATGTTTGGAAAGAGTCTCTGGATGCAGCGACTAGGTACGCAACATTGATCGGATGAGCTGTTGTCTGGAAAAAAGTTGATCTGAAGCCTCAGAATAGTTGACGGGAAGTGATAGACTGAATGTTGCTAAGTTCAAGACGGTTGGCAAGAATTGAGCTTTCCTCGGCTGAAAATCGAATGTTTCCCTAGTGCACTCTGTCTTACTAATGGAGGGCCTAAAAAATTGAATGGCGGTAGGAAACTCGAAGTTCTCCTAGTCCACAAGTCTAGCTGTAAACCCGGTGGGGGTTCCAAGAGGTGATCTGCAAGTTCCTTTTGTATTTATAAACTCTAATTTCTTACCTTTTGAGTAACTTTTTAGAAGAGAATTTTATCCCGAATTTTAAATTATTTCTATCAGGTGTTAAGATACCTATTTTAAGATGAGCCTTGGATATTTAATTTTAATTATCGGTTGTAGGAATATAATGACCTAAAGTTTAAATGTTTTTGTAGATTTAGAATGAGCTAGTATTTTTATTTCGTAAATGTCTCTTTTAGTGTGAATTAATTGAATGTTATGCATACGAAATTAAAGAGTGCTTTTCCTCGAAAAGTTTTATCTTGAGTATGACCATTTGGAAATTTAAAAGTGTATAAATTGGAAAATTTTGTGCACATGAAGGCATCTGGAGACGATTGAAGTTGTGTTTGTTGAAAATTTATAGTTATACTCGTAATAAAATTTAATTTTAATTGCTAAATGTTTCATGTAATTCATTAGTTATTTGTCTATTTTTGAACCTGGGTAACTGTTACCAAAATTCAATTGAAAGATCACAGCCTTGCCAAAGTTTGAAGGGTAACGGTGCATATTTAAGTGACAACTTATAAGCCAATATATTTTTAAAGTGTTTCATTATTGTGTGAAATTGTTTTAAATTAATGTAATTAATTTCAACCTTAAAATGAGCAAATCATTTTATTATTGGCATATCTTTTTGAAATAATATCTTCGTTAGAAACATTTAGGCTTAATTTTCTGAATATAGGAAAATAAATTAATTTGCTGTATTTTTATTAACTGTTATACGTTGTCTCTAACGCGAATGATTTAAGACCATATATGACTCGCTATGTAACAACAACAATAAGTTTAGAATGATTTTTAATGCTGCCATTTTGACAGCATAATTTGTGTATTTTAAAAATACGGAACTTTTGTTATTTTTCTTAACAGTTAATCAAAAAATTTCCTAATGAATCAAATGTGTTTTTCTTTTAGAAAACCAATGATACAATGTCATAAAAGATTTTTGCTTACGAAAACTTAATAAAAACCATCCACAAGTAGAGCCATCCAATAAAAACACAGATAAGCATTCCAGGAATGTTATAAAACATCCATGACGCGAAAGTTATTTCGTTGTTTTCCGGATGAACGCTAAAGTAAGGAAGTATACAATTATAGATAAATAAAAACAATTCCAAGGTTCCCTAATGGTTTTTTGAGCTGCTATATTTTAATATTTTTTGTATCATTTTAAGGGTTTAACGTTACTTTAATTTTCTACATAATTGCTGAATTTGACGATGTATTGTTGTAGATGCTGTGACAGTTTCCGTAAAACCATATCATACCATCTCGCTGTCTTGTCTTAACTTTATCTTTCATTTAGTAAAAAAGCTGAATCATCATTCTGTTAAATGTTAGCTTAAGTTTGTTAGCAAAAGGGTGTTACAGGAGGCCAATATCAGCCAAGAATGCGTATGTGCATGTGTGTGAGATAATGTTTCATTCAGTTTGTTTTAGGAGGGATGACGTGTGAAAAATACTTACACCCACGCATTCCTCTTTACTGATTTTGAAACGCCCGCTCGAGATATGTCGTTTTATTAATGTCGGCATATCTCAACGTAAATTGTAACTTAAAATCGACCAAATTCGACTTTTAACCGTTTGCTCTGAGTTGGAAAAAAAATGATGGCTTGAAAAAATTAGGTTTGACGCTTTCTCAAAAACAGCTTTCATGGTTTACAGAAACTGCCACCATATCAACAAAAGTCGATCTGTCATTTATGTTATAAAAAGAGACAAACATTGAAAAAAAGTTAAACTGCTTCTGTAAAATTTCAAATTTTCATAAAAAGAATAATCAAATTCAAAAGTAACCAAAGTTAACTTGCACGTCCATTAATCCTTTCAGTACTAAATTTGGAGCAGTTCTAGTTAATGTTCCAGTTCTTCCAATATTTGCTGAATAACAAACACTTAAGAGAAGCGTTACTTGGAGAAGCGTTAAGTGGAACTTTCATCCGATTGGCGCCTGAAAAAATATGTAAAAAAACTCTTTCATATTTTATTATTGAACAATTCTTCTTTAACATTTATGGTTTAAAATATTAAATGAAGAAGCCTAGAGAAATAAAATAAATAATCTTGAAAACACTAATCTCGGTACAAGGAAGTATACTAGGACCAATCTTAAATATTCTTTACACATATGATTTTCCAATAGACGGACAAGAATTTCAATAGCGTAACTGCTCTCTATGCTGATGATACCGGGATAATAGTAAAATCCAAAAATCCTAACATAGCCCTCAGTAAACTACAAGAAAAGATACAAGGCATAGAAAATTGGTGCCTAGAGTGGAAATTTCAAGTAAACGGCCAAAAATCACAACTTTTAATCATCCGAAGTAAAAAGAAGAAAAAAATACTACCACAAAACAAATTAATTCTATTTAATGAAACAATGCCAATAGTTGACAAAGTCAAATACCTTGGACTCATCCTTAATAGCAAATTCAACTGGAATGATCACATCGAAAGCATAATCAGTAAAGCACAAGCAGCATGCAGTAAACTCCGTGTACTACTCTATCTATCAGTCCATCCAACATGGCACTAAAACTCCAAAGATTGCTCTATTTATCCAGGATCCACCCCATCCTTACATATGCTTCACCAGTCTTGACAAATCACCAGTCTTGACACAATCTCTGCTAAATAAATTTATAGTCTCCCAAAATAAAATATTAAGAAGGATAACAAAAGCCAGATGGTTCGTAAGAAATGATACAATACACCGTGACCTCAAAATAGATGATATAGAAAAACATATAGCTATATTAAATATCAAATTCTACGTAAAGGTCACCTCTTGCTCTACAGCAAATTTTAATGAAATATTTCTACTTGAAAATTTAACTGAAGACAAGAACATCAGACCAATAGCAGAATACTATTGCAGTAATACATCATATTCCCGACATCAATAGCATATACATAAACTCATTTTCATCATATCAGCTTAGCTAAAGTTCATACTCTTACAATATAGTCTTATCACCCTACTGCATATAATTACACAGTCAAAACCTCAATGATCCAGAAGAATATTCCTTTACTTCATTTGCATTCCACAACCTCATCGAAGCACCACAAAGATCAAGCTA